>NW_020945437.1:13435473-13519610 GCF_900497805.2 Vombatus ursinus
AGATAGATAGATAGATAGATAGATAGATAGATAGATAGATAGATAGATAGATAGATAGATAGACTAACAGAGCTTACTAGATGTTAAGCAATGTGTTAAGTGCTGGTGATAGAAATAAATGCAAGCAAACAGTCCCTGCCATAAAAGAACTTATATACTCCAGAGTCCAGACAACACATTAAAAGAGAATTTAAAAGAGACAGGGGTATTTTTTTTTTGGTAAAAGGCAGGGAGAAGATGGCCAGGAGATGTTTTAGATATCTGGAACCAGGCAGGATAAAACCAAAGCTGGCCCATCAGATCTCAGGGGAGTTCCAGGGGCAGAGTCCAGTTTTTTGGTGTGCAGTTTAGATTAGTTGAACTCTCCTGTCACTTCTAACTCTAAATTTAAGATCCTTCTTTCTTATTAGTTTCACATCATGAAATACAAATTTAATTTGAAGGCCTAATTCATATTATAAGTCCTCATTTGTCTCACTTGTCATAGACAGCAATTGTCTAAGGTACCAAAAGTGTTAGTTATAGCTCTGTCCCCAGCACTCATTTGTAATATATTTCCATATAGAGCTTTGTTTTTAGCTTCTCATCCTTTACAACATCTGGATTGTGAATGTATTCACTCAAATGTATTCACTGTGAATGTATTCACTGTGTTGGTGTTCACTTAAAGTAGTTTAAAAACATACTCGGACTTTCTGAATATCAAGACATGTGTTTCTCTGTGCTGCTTTAGAGTGCTGTAGAGGCTTGGAATGTACCTAATATAGGTGTTCACTTAAAGTAGCTCAAACATATCACAGGATTCCAACAATCCTTTTTTTCCTTTTCCCCTTCCTTTTCCAGGTCCCTTCTATTTTCTTTCTTTTTCAAGTCCTAATAGCCTGCTGAAATCCAAGCACCAGTTTCCCAGGGTTTTGACATCTTGGAATCTTTCTGATGAAACATGTTTCCCATATTCCACCCCTGTAATAGTGAATCTGAAGCTGAACTGGAGAGATTCTATTAAATAAATACATACAACAAATAAGCTATACTATCCTACCATTCTTTGGTGGCAGTTTATGCAAAGTGAAGGAACAAATATGAATGGGTAAAAATATGTCTCTGAGATTACCCCCAATTTATTCTACATATATCTTGCTTGTCATAGTTGTTTGCATGCTGGCTCCCCCATTAGACCCTGCAAGGGCTGTCTTTTACCTTCCTTTGTATCCCCAGAGCTTAGCACAGTGCTCAGAATGTAGCAGGCATTTAATAGGTGCTATTTGACTGACTGACTTGGCATCTCAAAATTAACATAATTAGGTTCTACTATATAGGATATGAATGAGCATTCTAAAGTTAACTCCTTTTACAAGTACTTTTCCAGCCCTTTTCCAGGTTAGAGAGGTTTTCAGGAGGTGTGTCTGTGATTGTGGAGGCTGTTTAATCACTTGATTGACAATCTCTTTTTAAGATCTCTCCTGAAGTCAGCACTTTAGCTAATACCACTGTCCTCATCCTCCTATACTAATTCAAAGACCTGCCCTCTGTCAAGAAATCTCACATTGAGAGACATGATGAGGAAACTTTGAACAACTTGGAAACTTTCTCTGAATTGTAAAGAAGTGTCACGCTTGAGATTCTTTTCAGAACTTTCACGACCAATGAAAGTAGGTTGGGATGATTCCTTTATCCAATATTTATACTTCAGATCCAAACAGAAAGGTTAGCCAAAAGAGGGAGCCAGCTTTTGAGAAGGCTTTTCTTTTTCATGTTAGCACGAATCTTGAGATTTTTGAAACTAGTAGGAGGGAAAAAAAACAACAACTTTTCTCTTACTCATTGATGTGCTACTTGTGCATTACAGAAATAAGATGCATATTGCCTGTTTCCACAGTCTATTAAAATAGTTTTTCTTCAGTACACATGTTTTATGCAGTGTACTTTTAGTCCTTTTGACAACATATATTTCTGCTAATGGTCTTCATCTGTTTCAATGCCAATTAAATTAAGTTTTCTATATCTACATATCTACATATGTAATTATATTTTAAAACATATACACATGTATACAAATATTCATATATTTCTCTATATTTAAATTTTCTGTGTAATTTCAGTTTATATATTCTACATATAAATAAGAATATTATTGTGAAATATAATAGAATATATAATATTATAGAATATATTTTATATACTATGGAATATTTCATACTATATAGCAATATATTCTTTTTATTCTATGTCAATTTAAATCTCTCTTTATAGAAATACCGATAATTAAATATATTGTGTGTATATATACATGTACATATACACACATGTGTATATGTGTGCATGCACATGTGTGCACATACATACATGCATGCATACATACATGTATACATCAGTATTTCTTCACTACAGAGAAAAACAACAAAACTTTTATAATGAGCACCACAGTTAACCATAACTAATTCCCATAGTGACCATGTCCAGAAATGTATGCATGTCCTTAGTATATTAGTCTATTACCTCTCATCCAGGAAGGAAGGAGGTGAGTAGCATTCATAATCATCAGTCTTCTATAATCATGATTGAGCACAATGTTCATCAATGCTTTTAAGTGTTTCCAAATTATTATTATTTTTATAAGGTTGATTTTGTACTCCATTCTCCTAATTTTGTCCCTGTGTTACTTGACTAAAGAGTATTCAAGGTAGCCAAGATGGCGGAGTAAAAAGGTAGTCGCTCTCACCCTCCCCTATCAACCTCTGAAAACACAGAAAATATCACCCCAGAAAAAACCCTGGAACAGCTGAACCAGAAGAAAGATGGGGTGCAGCAGTGCAGTAGCCCAGGTAGCTAGAGGGATTAATGGGAAAGGCCCCTCTTACCCTGGGGGAAGGGGAGCAGTACGAAACAGAAGTCGCCCAGCCAGCTGGTGGAAAGACCCACTTGAGCACACCAGGAAGAGATTCTGGTGCCTCAGCATTTTACAGCAAATGGGTCTCCCAGTGCCTCAGCAAAAATAAGGGAAGCAGCACTACAAAGGGCCCTAGGCAGATAAGCACCCAGCAGCATTCGTCTGAAAGGAGCTAAAGAAAGCAACCTACAGGTGCCAAAAAATTTCAGCCTTGTTGATTCCAGCCCAACATCAGGTAAACTGTCAGAACCCTACAGCCCCCAAATGCCAACCAGGAGGAGATCCCAAAGCCTAGGTGGTTGAGCAGGCAAACACCAACAGCTGTACCTCTGAGTGCCTCAGTGAGGGTGGGGTAACTGGTGGAAACCAGCTCAGAAAACCACCAGATGCCTCGGCATTCTACAGCGAAGAAGTCTCCCAGTACCTCAACAGAAATAAGGGAGGCAGAATTGCAAGGGGCCCCAGGCAGAGAAACACCTGGCAGCACTTATCTAAAAGGAGCTAAACAAAGCTAAAGGAAAGGAAGGCAGGAAACCTAGATTTACCTGAAAGTCCCAGCCTTGCTGATTTCAGCCCAACACCAGATAAGCTGCTGGAAACCTACAGCCTCCAATTGCCAACATAAGAGGCCCCAGCACACAAAGCCAGTGACTAAGACCTAGGCTCCCAACACAAGAAGCTTGGTTCGGTGCCCTCTGCTCCTCAGAAGGAGAGCTTAATCTCTTTAAAGGCCATGGAATAAAGAAACACCATGAGTAAAAAGAAACATATGATAGATTCTTATTAAGAGAGGAGTGAAGATCAAGACAGAAATTCTGAAGAGGACAACACTGTCATCAAACCCACATCTGCAACATCAAAAGGGAATATGAACTGGTCTGAAGCCCAAAAAGCCTTCTTAGAAGAACTCAAGAATGATTTTAAAAGTCAAATGAGAGAGGTAGAGGAGTCCTTTAAAAGTACAATTGGCCAATTGGAAAAAAAGTACACTGAAGAAAACAAGTCCCTAAAACACACAATTGGCCAATTGGAAAAAAAGTACAATGAAGAAAATAAATCCCTTAAAATTGCAATTGACCAATTGGAGAAGAAAGTATAAAATCTAACAGAAAAAAACAATATGTTACAAATTAGAATTGAATAAATGGAAACTAATGACTCTATGAGAGAGCAAGAATCAGTCAAACAGAAACAAAAAAAATGAAAAAATAGATGAAAACGTAAAATACTTCATGGGTAAAACAGCTGACCTGGAAAATCGATCCAGGAGAGCCAATTTAAAAATTATAGGTCTACCTGAAAGTCATGATGAAAAAAAGAGCTTGGACAATATCCTTCAGGAAACCATAAAGGAAAACTGCCCTGAAGTCCCAGAACCTGAAGGTAAAATAACTGTAGAAAGAATCCATTACTCCCCGCCTGAAAGAGATCCCAAATTGAAAATGCCATGGAATATAATAGCTAAATTCCAAAATTACCAGATTAAAGAGAAATTACTGCAAGCAGCCAGAAAGAAACAATTTAAATATCATGGAACTACAGTCAGGATTACACAGGAACTTGCAGCCTCTACATTAAAAGACTATAGGGCATGGAACATGATATTCCGTAAGGCAAAGGAGTTTGGAATGCAGCCAAGGATTAACTACCCAGTGAAAATGAGCGTGATTTTTCAGGGAAGGAGATGGATATTCAATGAAATAGGGGACTTCCAAATGTTCCTGATAAAAAGACCAGAGCTCAACAAAAAATTTTATCTTCAAGTACAAGATTCAAGAGAGACATAAAAAGGTAAATGGGACAGAAAGATACAATATGTTGTTAATAAGGGCAAAATGTTTACATCCCTACAAGGGAAGATGACACTTGCAACTCTTGAGAACTGTATTGTTATTATACCATGTTAAAGGAGTATACATAAAGAAGGTGGATATAAGTTGACTTTGATGTAATGATAAAAAGATTAATCAGGAGGGTTAAATGGATGCAAGTAAGTGGATTAGTCTGAGCTAAGAAAATGTACTGAGAAAGGAGGAGGCAGACAAGGGTAAATTACATTACAAGAAAAGACACAAAAAACTATTAGAGCAGAGGTAAAGAAGGGAGGGGCATGAGCATTGTTTGAACCTTACTTTCATCAGATTTGGCTCAAGAAGGGAATAACATAGTCAGTTAGGTATAGAAATCTAACTTGCACTATAGGCAGTAGGAGGCAAAAGGGGAAAGAAAAGGGAGGGGGGATAGAAGGAAGGGAAGAAGCAATAAGGGTAAAGGGGAAGAAAAAGGAAAGGGATAATAGAAGGGAGGTGGGACCGTAGGAGGTGCTGGTCAAAAACAAAACACTAGTGAGGGGGGGAAAGGAGAAAGGAGAAAGAAAAGCATTAACGGGGGGGAAAAGGATGGACAAAAAGACACAGATAGTAATCATAACTGTAAATGTGAATGGGATGAACTCTCCCATAAAACAGAAGCATATAGCATATTGGATTAAAAACCATAATCCTACAATACATTGTTTACAGGAAACACATTTGAAAAAGAGTGACACATACAGGGTAAAGGTAAAAGGCTGGAGCAAAATATATTATGCTTCAGCTGAAGTAAAAAAAGCAGGGACAGCAATCCTGATCTCAGACAAAACAAAAACAAAAATAGATCTTATCAAAAGAGATAAGGAAGGAAACTACATCCTGTTAAAAGACACCATAGACAATGAAGTAATATCAGTACTAAACATATATGGACTAAATGGTATAGCATCCAGATTCTTAGAGGAAAAGTCCAGGGAATTACAGCAAGAAATAAACAGCAAACCTATGCTAGTGGGGGACCTCAACCTCCCCCTCTCTGAACTAGATAAATCTAACCACAAAATAAACAAGAAAGAAGTTAAGGAGGTGAATAGAACATTAGAAAAGTTAGGTATGATAGACCTGTGGAGAACACTGAATGGGGATAGAAAGGAATATACTTTTTTCTCAGTGGTACATGGCACATACACAAAAATTGACCATGTACTAGGGCATAAAAACCTCACAATCCAATGCAGAAAGGCAGAAATAGTAAATGTATCCTTTTCAGATCATGATGCAATAAAAATTATATGTAATAAAGGGCCATGGAAAGATAGACTAAAAAACAATTGGAAACTAAATAATCTAATCCTAAAAAATGATTGGGTTAAACAACAAATCATAGAAACAATCAATAATTTCATTCACGAGAATGACAATAATGAGACAACACACCAAAACTTATGGGATGCAGCAAAAGCAGTTCTTAGGGGAAATTTTATATCTCTAAATGCTTACATAAATAAAATAGAAAAAGAGAAGATCAATGAATTGGGCATACAACTAAAAAAACTAGAAAAAGAACACATTAAAAATCCTCAATTAAACACCAAATTAGAAATATTGAAAACCAAAGGAAAAATTAATAAAATTGAAATTAAGAAAACTATGGAACTAATAAATAAAACTAAGACCTGGTTTTATGAAAAAAATCAATAAAATAGATAAACCTTTGGTTAATCTAATTAAAAAAAAGGAACAAGAAAACCAAATTACTATTATCAAGAATGAAAAGGGTGAAACTACCACCAAGGAAGAGGAAATTAAAACAATAATTAGGAATTATTTTACCCAACTATATGCCAACAGATTTGACAATCTTAGTGAAATGGATATATATTTACAAAAAAATAAATTGCCCAGATTAACAGAAGAGGAAGTAAAATATTTAAATAACCCCATCTCAGAAAAAGAAATTGAACAAGTCATTGATGAACTCCCTAGGAAAAAATCTCCAGGGTCCGATGGATTCATGTGCGAGTTCTATCAAACATTTAAAGAACAATTAATTCCAATACTATATAGACTATTTGGGAAAATAGGTGAAGAAGGAGTCTTATCAAATTCTTTTTATGATACAAATATGGTATGATACCTAAACCAGGAAGAGTCAAAACAGAGAAAGAAAATTATAGACCAATTCCTCTAATGAATATAGACGCAAAAATTTTAAACAAAATATTAACAAATAGATTACAGCAACTTATCACATGAATAATACACTGTGACCAGGTAGGATTTATACCAGGAATTCAGGACTGGTTCAATATGAGGAAAACTATCAACATAATCCATCATATCAACTCCAAAACTAACAGAAACCACACGATCATCTCAATAGATGCAGAAAAAGCTTTTGACAAAATACAATACCCATTCCTATTAAAAACACTAGAGAGCATAGGTTTAAATGGAGTCTTCCTTAAAATAATAAATAGCATCTATCTAAACCCTTCAGCAAGCATAATATGTAATGGGGACAAGCTAGAAGCATTTCCAATAAGATCTGGGGTGAAACAAGGATGTCCATTATCACCACTGTTATTCAACATTGTACTGGAAATATTAGCTTTAGCAATAAGAGAAGAAAAAGACATTGAAGGCATTAGAATGGGCAAAGAAGAAACAAAGGTATCACTCTTTGCAGATGACATGATGTTATACTTAGAGAATCCCAG
Organism: Vombatus ursinus; assembly: GCF_900497805.2. Taxonomy (NCBI): domain Eukaryota; kingdom Metazoa; phylum Chordata; class Mammalia; order Diprotodontia; family Vombatidae; genus Vombatus; species Vombatus ursinus. Next base: position 13,442,895 of record NW_020945437.1, read on the forward strand.
AGAATCAAGTAAAAAACTACTTGAAATAATAAACAACTTTAGCAAAGTTGCAGACTATAAAATAAGCCCACATAAATTATTGCCATTTCTATATATTACCAACAAAGCCCAACAGCGAGAGATAGAAAGAGAAATTCCATTTAAACTTACTGCAGACATTATAAAATATTTAGGAGTCTACCTCCTGAAACAAACCCAAGAAATCTATGAACACAATTACAAAACACTTTTCTTGAAAATAAAATCAAATCTAAATAATTGGAAAAACATCAGTTGCTCATGGGTAGGCCGAGTCAATATAATAAAAATGACAATTCTACCTAAGCTAATTTACTTATTCAGTGCCATACCAATCAAACTAACAAAAAATTATTTTATAGAGTTAGAAAAAATAATAAGTAGATTCATTTGGAAGAACAAAAGATCCAGAATATCAAGGGAACTAATGAAAAGAAATGCAGGGGAAGGTGGCCTAGCTATTCCAGATCTTAAATTGTATTATAAAGCAGCAATCATCAAAACTGCTTGGTACTGGCTAAGAAATAGAGTGGTGGATCAGTGGAATAGGTTAAGTATGCAAGACACAGTAGTCAATGACTATAGTAATCTATTATTTGATAAACCCAAAGACCCCAGCTTCTGGGATAAGAACACACTCTTTGAAAAAAAACCTGCTGGGAAAACTGGAAAAGAGTATGGCTGAAACTAGGCATAGACCAAAATCTCACACCATATACCAAGATAAAGTCACAATGGGTACATGATTTATATACAAAGACTGATACTATAAGCAAACTGAGAGAGCAAGGAATAGTTTACCTTTCAGATCTATGGAGAACAAAAGAATTCGTGAGCAAACAGGAGATAGAGAACATTATGAAAAGCAAAATAGATAATTTTGATTACATTAAATTGAAAAGTTTTTGCACAAACAAAGCCAATGTAACTAAGATTAGAAGGAAGGTAGAAAATTGGAAAAAATTTTTTACAACTAATCTCTTTGATAAGGGCCTCATTTCTAAAATATATAGAGAATGAAGTCAAATTTATAAGAATAAAAGCCATTCCCCAATTGATAAGTGGTCAAAGGATATGAACAGACAGTTCTCAGATGAAGTCATATGTAAAAATGCTCTAAATCACTATTGATTAGAGAAATGTAAATCAAAACAACTCTGAGGTACCAAATCACACCTATCAGAATGGCCAATATGACAAAACAGGAAAATGATAAATGTTGGAGAAGATGTGGGAAAATTGCAACACTAATGCATTGTTGGTGGAGTTGTGAAATGATCCAACCATTTTGGAGAGCAATTTGGAACTATGCCCAAAGGGTTATCAAAATGTGCGTACCCTTTGACCCAGCAATAGCACTTCTAGGGCTATATCCCAAAGAGATCACACAAATGGGAAAAGGACCTACATGTACAAAAATATTCATAGCAGCTCTTTCTGTGGTGGCAAAGAATTGGAAATTGAGAGGATGCCCATCAATAGGGGAATGGCTGAGCAAGTTGTGTTATATGAATGTAATGGAATACCATTGTGCTATAAGAAATGATGAACAGGCTGACTTCAGAAAATCCTGGAAAGACTTGTATGGTCTGATGCTGAGTGAAGTGAGCAGAACCAAGGGAACGTTGTACACAATAACAGCCACATTGTGTGATGACTAATATTGATAAACTTAACCCTTCCTGGCAATACAAGGATCTAAGACATCTCCAGAGGCCTTGTGATGGAAAATGCTATCCACACCCAAACAAAGAGCTATGGAAGCTGAATTGTTTTTTTTTCTCTTCTGTTTCCTCTTTCTGATGGTTCCTCCTATTGATTTTAATTTCTACTTCAACATCACTAATGTGAAAATATGTTTAATATGAATGTAAATGTATAACCTATATCGGATTGTGCACCATCTTGGGGAGGGTGGTGGGGAGGAAGGGGAGAAAATTTTTAAACTGAAAGTGATTATTGATAAATCAAAAAAAATAAAAAATTTTAAAAAATTTAAAAAATTTAAAAAATAAAGAGTATTCAAGAAGGAGAAATGCTATATAAGGCTGGAAAGTTAGTTGGGAGTCAGGGTACAGAGATCCTTGAACATTAAAAAAGCAGCATATATTTTATTTGCTAATCAAGGTGGAACTACCACAGACATTTTTCAGAATGATAGAGAAGTAACCAGAGCATTAGAAGGTATGACAGGAACTAAGAACAGTGCTTTTTTTAAGGAAGCCTAGAAAGTCCTAGTAGTTAGATTATGGGAATTTCCCTTAGATCACAGCTTGACCTCTACCACTCTCACTTATTGCACTTGATAATTTGAAACAATATCAAGTTTCAAAACTTTTTTCTGGTCCTTTGTCCCCAAGCTCATTGCTTTGTAAAAAGCAGTCTATAACATGGCACATTCTGACAAGCGATGCCTAATATTTGTGTACAGCAACTGCACTGCTTTTGGACTTTTTGGGGGACTTTCCAAAATGCCTCTCATCTGGTACCTTTTTTCCTCCCCTGCCCATCATCCCTTCCAAGTTTTTCAGCTTCTTTTTGTATGCTGTCTATTCCAATTAGATTACATATTCCTTGAGAATAGAGACTATATTTATTTTTATTTGTATTTATATCCCCAGTCACAGTGTCTACAGGTAGTAGGTACTTAATAAACATTGAATGACTTGCATTCTGACCCTTTCCAATAGCTCAATTTTCAAAAATGCTTTAGATAAAGGGATCAACATTTCTAGTGCAATTCACACTAGTTTTAAATTGGTTTCATTGCATGAAGATAATAAAAGGCTAAATAACCCTTACCTCTGTGAATTAGCTTGTACATATATACCTTTGGTCATGTGGAGAAGACACCAGAATGGGTAGGTGGCTCAGTAAAAAGTTCTTTATCACTATTTAATAAAGAATTGTATTGACTACACACACACACACACACACACACACACACACACACACACGACAAACAGAAGAATGGGCCAAAGATTTGTAGTTGAATTTGAATGTGAATCCTCTTACTACGCCTCTGGTGCTAGCCAAGTCACTCAACCTCTCTAGGTCCAATTCATCTATAAAATTATGGACTTGATCTCTGTGAAACCCCATTCCTGCATTAAATATAGAATTATTTAATGGCAACACCTTCCTTATATTCCATATCTTTATTTTTTTTGCTTAAATAGTATTTTATTTTTTCTCACAATTCCATATCAAGAAAAATTTTAGCATTCATTTTAACAAGATTTTGACTTCCAATTTTCTGTTCCTCCTTCCCTCCCCTCCCCTCTTCTGAAAATGGCAGGCCGTTTGATATAGTTTATACATATGCTATCATGTAAAATGTAACAGATCAAAAGGAAGAAGAAAAAAACATGAGAAAAAATAAAGCGAAAAAAATGCTTTGATGTGCATTCAGAGTCCATCAGTTCTGTATGTGGATATGGGTAGCATTTTCCTTCTTAAGTCCTTTGTACTTGTCTTGGATCATTGTGCTGCTGAGAAAAGCTGAGTGATTCATAATCGATCATCACATGATGTTGCTGATATGGTGTTTTCCTGGTTCTGCTCATTTCACTTTGCATTGGTTTGCAAAAATCTTTGCTGGTTTTTCTGAAATGAGCCTGTTTATCCTTCCTTATTGAACAATATTATTCCATTACATTTATATACCACAGCTTGTTCAGCCATTCCCCAACTGATGGGCATTGCCTCAATTTCCAATATTTTGCCACCACAAAAGGGCTGCTATAAAAATTTTTGCAAATGTAGGTCCTTTTTTATGATCTCTTTGGGATATCGACCCAGTAGCGGTATTGCTGCATCAAAGAGTAGACACAGTTTGGTTGCCCTTTGTGCAAAGTTCCAAATTGCTTTCCAGAATAGCTAGATCAGTTTTCAACTCTACCAAAAGTGCATCAGGGTCACAATTTTCCCAAATCCTCTCCAACACTTATCATTTTCCTTTTTTTGTTATATTAGCCAATGTGATTGGTGTGAGGTGGTATTCCAGGGTTGCTTTCATTTGCATTTCTCTAATCAAAAGTGATTTAGAGCACTTTTCGTATGCCTATAGATGTCTTTGATTTCTTCTTCTGAAAACTACCTGTTCATATCCTTTGACAATTTAATCAATTGGGGAATGGTTTGTATTCTCAGAAATTTGACTCAGTTCTCTATATATTTGAGAAATGAGGCCTCTATCAGAGACACTGACTATAAAGATTGTTTCCTACTTCTCTACTTTCTTTGTAATCTTGGTTGCATTGGTTATTAGTTATTAGTTATTTTACATTAAGTTATTTAGTTGTTATTAGCTATATTACATTTTGTAGTTGTTACTAGTATTTTAGTTTTTAGTTGTTTTACATTTTGTATTGTTCTGTATCTCTTGTTTGGTCATGAATTCTTACCCTCCCCATAGATCTGACAGACTATCCTTTGCTCTTCTAATTTGATTGCTTCATTGTCTATGGTGCCTTCTAGCAAGATGTAGTTTCCTTCCTTATCTCTTTTAATTAGGTCTATTTTTACTTTACTTTGTCTAAGATCAGGATTGCTACCCTGCTTTTTTTTTTTTAACTTCTACTGAAGCATAATAGATTCTACTCCAGCCCCTTACCTTTCTGTGTGTATCTATGTTTCAAGTGTGTTTCTTATAAACAACATATTATAGGATTCTGGTTTTTGATCCACTGTGCTATTGGCTTGTTTTAGAGGAGAGTTCATCCCATTTCCATTCATAGTTATGATTACTACCTGTGTATTTCCCTCCATCCCATTCTTTCTCCTGTTTGTCCTTTCTCCTTTCACCCTTTCCCACCTCACTAGTGTTTTGCTTCTGTCTACCACCTCCCCTGACCTGTCCTCTCTTCTGTCAGTCTCCCTCTCCTGCTCCTTTATTTAATATTCTTCCCTTCTACTTTCTGTTGGATAGGAAAGATTTCTGTATTCAGCTGATTGGGTATATTATTCCTTCCCACTTTGAGCCAATACTTATGAGAGTATGCTTTAAACACTGCCTATTGCTTGCCCCCCAAAAATTTTTAAAGAATTATTTTCCTCAATTAGCTTCTGTAATTTCTTTTCATTTTGGCCAATTATATTCTTTTTTTAGACTAATTTATTTATTTTTAGTTTTCAGCATTCACTTCCATAAGCTTTTGTGTTTTAAATTTTCTTCCCTTCCCTTCCCGCCCACCCTGCCCAAGACTTCATGCAATCTCAAGTAGTATATATATATATACATATATATATATATATTCATATTAAACATATTTTCACATTAGTCATGTTGCAAATAAGACTTAAGACCAATAGGAGGAACCCTGAGAAAAAAGGAAAAAAAATGACAACAACAATAACAAAAAGAGAGCAAATAGTATGCTTCAATCTGCATTCAGCCTCCATTGTTCTTTTTCTGGATGTGGAGAGCATTTTCATGAGTCTTTTGGATTTGTCTTATATCCTTGCATTGCTGAGAAGAGTCAAGTCTATGAAAGTTAGTCATCACATAATGTGGTTGTTACTTTTTACAATATTTTCCTGGTTCTGCTCACTTCACTCATCATCAGTTCATATAAGTCTTTACATGTTTTCTGAAGTCTGTCTGCTCATAATTTCTTATAGCACAATAGTATTCCATTACATTCATATACTACCACTTGTTCAGCCATTCCTCAATTGATGGGTATCCCCTCAATTTCCAATTCTTGGCCACTGCAAATAGAACTGGTATAAATATTTTGTACATGGGGGTCCTTTTCCCACTTTATGATATCTTTGAGATATGGCTCTAGAAGTAGCATTGCTGGGTCAAAGGGTATGCACAGTTTTATAGCCCTTTGGACGTAGGTCCAAATTGTTCTCCAGAATGGTTGGATCAGTTTACAATTCCACCAATAATGCATTAGTGTTCCAATTTTCCCACATTTTCTCCAACATTTATCATTTTCCTGTTTTGTCATGTTAGCCAATCTGATAGGTATGATGTAGTACTGAAGAGTTGTTTTGATTTGCATTTTCTAATCAATAGTGATTTAGAGCATTTTATATAATTATAAATAAATTTCATTTCTTCATCTGAAAACTGCCTGTTCATATCCTTTGGCCATTATCAATGGGGGAATGACTTGTATTATTATAAATTTGACTTAATTCTCTATATATTTTAGAAATGAGGCCTTTATCAGAGACACTGGTTCTAAAAATTGTTTCCCAGCTTTCGACTTTCCTTCTAATCTTGGTTGCATTAGATTTGTTTGTGTAAAAACTTTTCAATTCAATGTAATCAAAATTAGTCATTTTGCATTTCATAATGTCTATCTCTTGTTTGGTCATAAATTCTTCCCTTCTCCATAGATCTTAGATGTGAACTATTCTTTGCTCTCCTAGTTTGCTTATAGTATTAGCTTTTAGATCTAAATCACATACCCATTTTGACTTTATCTTGGTGTAGGGTGTAAGTTATTGGTCTAGGCCTAGTTTCTGCCATATTATTTTCCAGTTTTCCCAGCAACCTTCACTAAATAGTTAGTTCTTAACCCAGAAGTTGGAGTTTATCAAACTGTCTACTAACTGCTATAGTCATTGACAATTGTACCTTGCATACTTAATCTATTCCACTGATCCACAACTCTTTCTTAGCTCTTTCAAGCAGTTTTAATGATTGCTGCTTTATAAAACAATTTAAGATCTGGTATAGCTAGGCCACAATCCCTTGCGTATCTTTTCATTAATTCCTTTGATGTTCTGGACATTTTGTTCTTTCAGATGAATTTTGTTATTATTTTTTCTAGCTCTATAAAATAACATTTGGTAGTTTGATTGGTATGGCACAGAATAAATAAATTAATTGAGATTGAATTGTCATTTTTATTATATTAACTTAGACTACCCATGAGCAACTGATTTTTTCCAATTATTATTATTATTATTATTAATTTATTTATTTTTAGTTGTCATTATTCACTTCTACAAGATCTTGAGTTTGAAATTTTCTCTCCATCTCTCCCCTCCCTCCACCCCAAGATGGTGTGCATTCTGAATACCCCTTCCCCTAAACTGCCCTCCCTTCTATCAACCCCCACTTCTCTTATTCCCTTCCCCTTCAATTTTCCTATAGGGCAGGATAGATTTCTATACCCCATTTCCTGTATATCTTATTTCCCAGTTGCATGTGAAAACAATTTTTAACATTTGTTTTTAAAACTTTGGGTACCAAATTTTCTCCCTTCCTTCCTCCCCACACACCCTCATTGAGAAGACAAGCAACTCAATACAGGTTATACATGTGTAATCATGCAAAACACTTCCACAGTAGTCATGTTGTGAAAAACCAACTATATTTCCATATCCTGCCCCTCCGTTTATTCTATTCTCTCTTTGACCCAGTCCTTCCTCAGAAGTGTTTGCCTCTGAATACCCCCTCCCCCAATCTGTCCTCCCTTCTATCATCCCGTCACTCTCTTATCCCCTTCCCATTTATTTTTTTCTGTAGGGTAAATAGATTTCCATATCCAATTGAATGTGTATGTTATTCCCTCCTTAAGCCAAATCCAATGAGAATAAGATTCACTCATTTGCTCTAACCTTCCCCCATTTCCCCACCACTATAAAAGCCTTTTCTTGTCTGTTTTATGTGAGATAATTTACCCCATGCTATCTCTCCATTTCTCCTTCTCCCAGTATAATCCTCTCTCACCCCTTAATTTTATTCTCCAGATATTACCCCTTCACCTTCAACTCACCCTCTGCCCTCTATCTATCTATATACCATCTATCTATCTATCTATCTATCTATCTATCTATCTATCTATCCATATAATTTTTCCCCTCCAACTACCCTAATACTGACAAAGGCCTCATGAGTTACGAATATTATCTTTCCATTCAGAAATACAAATAAGTCCCTTATTATTTCTCTTTCCTGTTCACCTCTTCATGCTTCTCTTGAGTCTTGTATTTGAAAGTCAAATTTTCTATTCAGCTCTGGTCTTTTCATCAAGAATGCTTGAAAGTCATCTATTTCACTGAATGTCAATTTTTCCCCTGAGGGATTATACTCAGTTTTACTGGGTAGGTGATTCTTGACTGTAATCCTATATCCTTTGTCCTCTGGAATATTATATTCATGCCCTCTGGTTCCTTAATGTAGAAGCTGTTAAATCCTGTGTTATCCTAATTGTGTTTCCACAATACTTGGATTGTTTCTTTCTGGCTGCTTGGGATATTTTCTCCTTGACCTGGGAACTTTGGAATTTGGTTACAACATTCCTAGTTTTCCTTTGCTGATCTCTTTCAGGAGGTGATCAGTGGATTCTTTCAATTTCTATTTTGCCCTCTGATTCTAGAACATCAGGGCAGTTTTCCTTGACAATTTATTGAAAGATGATGGCTAAGCTCTTTTTTTGATAATGGCTTTCAGGTAGTCCAATAATTTTTAAATTATCTCTCTTGGATCCATTTTCCAGGTCAGTTGTTTTTCCAATGAGATATTTCACTTTGTTTTCTTTTTTTCATTGTTTTGGTTTTGTTTTACAATGTCTTGATTTCTCATTAAGTCACTAGCTTGCATTTGCTCCATTATAATTTTTAAGGAAGTATTTTCTTCAGTGAGTTTTTGGACTTCCTTTTCCATTTGGTCAGTTCTACTTTTGAAGGCATTGTTATCCCCATTGGCCTTTTGGACCTCTTTTGCCATTTGGGTTAGGCTATTTTTTAAGATGTTATTTTCTTCAGTATTTTTTTCGGGTCTCCTTTAGCTAGCTGTTGACTTGTTTTTCATGATTTTCTTGCATCACTCTCATTTTTCTTCCCAGTTTTTCCTCTACTTCTCTTACTTGCTTCTCAAAATCCTTTTTGAGCTCTTCCATGGCCTGGGACTGATTCATATTTTTCTTGGAGGATTTGAATGTAGGAGCTTTGATTTTGTTGTCTTCTTCTGGTTGTATGTTTTGATCTTCTTTGTCACCAAAGAAAGATTCTATAATCTGACTTTTTTGTGCAGTTTTCTCAAGTTCCCAGGCAATTACTTGAGTTTTAAACTGCTTTTTAAGGTAGAGGTCTGCTTTCAGTGTGAAAAATGTACTGTCCCAAGCTTCAGAGCTTTTGTGCAGCTGTTTTCAGAGATATTTCTAGAGACTTGTAAATTTTCCATTCTTCCAAGGTAGTATGATCAAAGGTGAGGTGTTTACTCCTTTCCTAGCATGGGCTCTGGTTTATGAGTGACCACAAGCACTATTTTCTGCCTTGGAACTGTGAGGACGATTCCCTTTCCACCACCACTGCAAGCTCCACCACTCCAGTGCTTCTCACCCTAGACCCGCCACCCAGAACTGTGACCCATATCCAAGCACAGGCAAAGCAAGAGAACCCTGCCTTAGCACCAGTAAAGAGATCCCTGCAATCACCTTCTGATCAGCCACTTGATCCTTCCACTATCTGTTGTCTGAGAGTTCTGGAAGCAGCAGCTTCACCAGGACTGGGGCTGTGACCAACCTTCTCTCTCACCATGGCCCAACAGATCTTTCCTACTGACCTTCTAAGTTTTCTTTGGTGTTTGTGGGTTGAGAAGTCTGGAAACCGCCATAGCTATTCATGATTCAGTCCCCTGAAGCCTGCTCCAGGTTCGCTGAGGCCTGGTCTTAGCCTGCCCAGCCCATGCTGAACTGCTTTCCTTTCCCAGCCCGGCAAAATAGACCTTTCCAATCATCCATCCAGGTTGTCTTGGGCTGGAAATTTGTTTCACTCTGTCTATTTTTGGGTTCTGCTGCTCTAGAATTTGTTTAGAGAAATTTTTACAGGTATTTGGAGGGGTTTAGGAGAGAGTTCAAGCAAGTCACTGTGTTTACTCTGCCATCTTGGCTCTGCCCCATGAATATCTATTTTTCCAATTATTTAGATATGAGTTCATTTGTGTGAAAAGTGTTTTGTAATTGTGTTCATATAGTTCCTGGGTTTGTTTTGGCAGATAGACTCCCAAATATTTTATAATATCTAGAGTAACTTTAAATGGAATTTCTCTTTCCATCTTTTGCTCTTGGGGTTTGTTAGTAATATATAGAAATGCCAGTGATTTACATGGGTTTATTTTGTATCCTGCAACTTTGCTAAATTTGTTTATTATTTCAAGTAATTTTTTACTTAATTCTCTAGGATTTTCTAAGTATACCATCATATCATCTGCAAAGAGTGACAGTTTTGTTTCTTCTTTGCTGATTCTAATTCCTTCAATTTCTTTTTCTTCTCTTATTGCTTAAGCTACAATTTCCAGTAAAATATTGAATAATAGTTGTGATAATGGATATATTTGTTTCACCTCCATTCTTACTGGAAATGTTTCTAGCTTATCCCCATTTTATATAATGCTTGCTGATGGTTTTAGATAGATGTTACCTATCATTTTAAGGAAGACTCCATTTGTTCCTATGCTCTCCAGTGTTTTTTAATAGAAATGGGTGTTGTATTTTGTCAAGAGCTTTTTCTGAATCTGTTGAGATAATTATATGATTTGTTAGTTTTCTTGTTCATGTGGCCAATTATGCTAATAGTTTTCCTAATATTGAACCAGCCCTGCATTCCTGGTATAAATCCTACCTGGTCATAGTTGCTTTATCTTCAAGATAAGTTGCTGTAATCTATTTGCTAATATCTTATTTAAAATTTTTGCATCCAAATTAATTGGAGATATTGATCTATAATTTTCTTTCTCTGTTTTGACTCTTCCTGGTTTAGTTATCAGCACCATATTTTTATCACAAAAATAATTTGGTAAGACTCCTCCTATTTCCCAAATAGTTTATATAGTATAAGAATTAATTGTTCTTTAAATGTTAGAATTAACTTGTAAATCCATCTGGCCCTGGAAATTCTTTCTTAGGGAGTTCATTGATGGCTTGTTCAATTTCTTTTTTTATGCAATGGGATTATTTAAGCCTTTTATGTCCTCCTGTTAATCTGGGAAATTTATATTTTTGTAAATATTCATCCATTTAACTAAGTTTGTCAAATTTATTGGCATATAGTTGTGCAAGATAGGTCCTAATTACTGTTTTAGTTTCCTCTTCATTGAGGGTGAATTCACCCTTTTCATTTTTTATGCTGATAATTTGGTTTCCTTTTTACTTCTTTAATCTTCCTTTTTTAATCAAATTAATCAAGATTTATCTATTTTATTGGTTTTTCATAAAACAAGCTCTTAGTTTTATTCATTAGTTCAATAATTTTCTTAATTTCAATTTTATTAATCTCTCCTTTCATTTTCAGAATTTCTAGTTTGGTATTTAATTGAGGATTTTTGATTTGTTCTTTTTCTCACTTTTTAGTTGCATGCCCAACTCATTGATCTCCTCTTTCTCTATTTTATTTACGTAAGCATTCAGAGACAAAATTTTCCCTAAGAACTGCTTTGGCTGCATCCCATAAGTTTTGGTATATTCTCTCATTATTGTCATTATCTTGGATGAAGTTATTAATAGTTTCTAGGATTTGTTGTCTGACCCTCTCATTTTTAGGATTAAATTATTTAATTTCCAATTAATTTTTAGTTTTTCTTTCTATAGCCCTTTATTACATATGTTTTTTTGCATCATTACCTGAAAAAGATGAATTTAATATTTCTGCCTTTCTGCATTGGATTATGAGGCTTTTATGCCTTATTACATGGCATTTACATTACATTACATTTTTGTGTAGGCACCATGTACCACTGAAAGAAAAAAGTATTTTCCTATCCCTCTCCATTCAATTTTCTCCAGAGGTCAATCATATCTAACTTTTCTAAATTCTATTCATCTCCTTAACTTTTTTCTCATTTATTTTGTGGTTAGATTTATCTAGTTCTGAGATGGGGAGGCTGAGATCCCCTACTAGTATGGTTTTGTTGCCTATTTCTTTCTGTAACTCCCTGAACTTTTCCTCTAAGAATTTGGATGCTATACTTCTTGGTGCATATATGTTTAGTAATGATATTACTTCATTGTCTATTTTACCTGTTAGTAGGTTGTAGTTTCCTTCCTTATTTCTTTTGATAAGATCTATTTTTGTTTTTGCTTTGTCTGAGATCAGGATTGCTACCCCTGCTGTTTTTACTTCAGCTGAAGCAGAATATATTCTGCTCCAGCCTTTTACCTTTACTCTGTGTGTACCTCTCTGCTTCAAATGTGTTTCTTGTAAACAATTTATTGTAGGATTATGTTTTTTAATCTATTCTCCTATCTGATTTTGTTTTATGGGAGAGTCAATCTAGCACACATTCACAGTTATGACTGCTATCTATGTCTTTCTCCCCATTTTATTTCCCACCCCCTGTTTCTATCTTTTCTCTCTCCTTTTTCCCTTTCTCTCCTCACTAGGGTCTTGCTTTCTACCACGGCCTCCCTCAGTCTGCACTCTCTTCTATCTATTCCTTCCCTTTTCTTTCCCCATTTCCCTCCTACTTCCTATAGGGTAAGTTAGATTTCTATACCTAACTGATTATGTTATTTCCTATTTGAATCAAATCTGATGAGAGTAAGTTTCAAAGAATGTTTATCTGCCTCTCTTCTTTCCCTCTACTGTAATAGGTTTTTGTGCCTCTTCATGTGATGTATTTCACCCTTTTCTGCCTCCTCCTTTCCTCTTCTCCCAGTACAACCCCTGTTCACTACTTAGATTTTTTTATCATCACATTAAAGTCAACTTATACCTCTGCCTTCTGTCTATGTATACTTCTTCCAAATGTCATAATAAAGATACAGTTCTCAAGAGTTACAATTATCATGTTCCCTTGTAGGAATATAAACATTTTGCCTTTATTAATAACATATTTTTCCCCTTTCCTGTTTGTCTTTTTATGCCTGTCTTGAATCTTGTATTTGAATATCAGATTTTCTGTTGAGCTCTGTTCTTTTCATCAGGAAGATTTGGAAGTCCCCTATTGCATTGAATATCCATCTCCTCCCCTGAAAAAATCATTCTCAGTTTTTCTGGGTAGTTGATCTTTGCTTGTAATCTAAGCTTCTTTGCCTTATGGAATATTATATCCCAAAGTCTCCAAACTTTTAATGTGGAAGCTGCATGGTCCTGCATAAGCCTGGCTGTGGTTCCATAATATTTGAATTGTTTCTGGTTGCTTGCAGTATTTTCTCTTTGATCTAGTAATTTTGGAATTTGACCACAGTATGCTTTGGCTTTTTTAATTTGAAATCTCTTTCAGGAAGTGATTGGTTGATTCTTTCAATGACTATTTTACTCTCTGGTTCTAGGGTACTAGGACAGTTTTCCTTGGTGATTTCTTGAAAGATACTGTCCAGGCTCTCTTTTTGATCATGGCTTTCAGGTAGACCAATATTTTTTAAATTATCTCTCCTGCATCTGTTTTCCTGGTGAGTTGTTTCTTCCAATGGGATATTTTATGTTTTCTTCTATTTTTTTGTTCTCTTGATTTTGTTTGACTGATTCTTGATGCCTTGCAGAGTCATTAACTTCCAATTACCCAGATCTAATTTTTAATGAATTATTTTCTTCTATTAGATTTTGTACCTCCTTTTCCATTTGGCCCCTTTAACTTTTTAAGAAGTTCTTCTCTTCAGTGAACTTTTGTGCCTCATTTTCCATGTGGCCAATTCTACTTTTTAAGGATTTGTTTTATTTAGTGTACTTTTTTTCCCCCAGTTTGCCAGTTGTGTTATTTAAGGAATTGTGTTCTATAGTCCATTTTTGTCCTTCCTTTTCTAAGCTATTGAATCTTTCTTGCATACCTCACATTTTTCCCCCATTTTCTTCTACCTCTCTTATTTGACTTTTCAAATCCTTCTTGAGCTCTTTCAAGAAGGCTTTTTGGGCTTGAGACCAGTTCATATTTCCCTTTGAGGTTTCAGATGTGGCTTTATTGACAATGCTTTCCTCTTCTGAATTTGGGCCTTGATCTTCCCTGTCCCCATAGTAAGAATCTATGGTCATTGTCCTCTTCTGCTTTTTGCTTATGATGTTTGCCTATTTCCTGGCTTTTAATGTTGAGTTCTCCTACTGAAGCACAGGGGGCACTGAATCAAGCTTCATATGCTGAGAGCCTAGGACGTGGTCACTGGCTTTGTGTGCTGGGGCCTCAGGTGCTGGCTGGCAGCTTACCTAGTGGTGAACTGCAGTCAGCAACATGGAAGCTTTCAGGGTTGGGGGAGGGGTTGTGTCTGGTCACTGGAGGACACCTGCTCACCTGGGCTGCTTTGAAGCACTGGAAGACTTGGTTTCCAGAGTACACCTGCCCATCTGGAGCTATGCCATCATACTGAAGCACCTGGGGGGTTTGGTTGCTGGAGGATGCCTACCTGCCTGCCTAGAGGTGTACCTCCTAGAGTTATGCTGAAGCATGGAGAAGTTTGACTGCTGAAAATGCCTGTACACTGGCACAAATGGTGGTTTTCCAAGCTAGAGTGTACTAGTTCCCCTGCCTATGCTAAGGTCAAGAAGGGAGAGTGAGAATGACTTACTTCTTACTCCATCATTTTGGCTCCAGGAAGCAGAAAACTCCCAATTATATTCTTTAAGGAGTTGTTTTATTCAGTGGATTTTTGTATTTCCTTTTCCATTTGGCCAATTCCACTTTTTTAAGCAGTTTTCCAAGCTGTTGAGTCTTTTTTTTTTTCGTAAATTCTCTTGCATCACTCACATTTCTTTTCCCAATTTTTCTTCTACCTCTCTTATATGATTTTTAAGCTCTTTTTTGAGTTCTTCCATGAGCTCTTTCTTAGCTGGAGAAGACTACCCATTTTTCTTTCAAGTTTTGTCCATAGGTGTTTTGACATTGTTGTCCTCTTCTGAGTTTGTGTCTTGTTCTTCCCTTCCACCATAATAACTTTCTGTGGTCAAATTTTTTTTTTTGCTCATCTTTTTCAGGGGCTTTTTTCCTTTCTTTTTAATTTGTTCTCTGCCTCCAGGATAAAAGGAGCTCTGTCACAGGCTTCTTATGCCAGAGGCTGCAGGCCCTGGCTGTTTATCAGGGGCTGCACTGATGTTGCCCTGAGGCCCATGGGGGACCCTCATTCCTGGTACTATGTTGAAGTGGTAATCTGGGAGGGGTGACTGGTGTTTCTGGCAGTTGTAGGGAAGTTGTAGTAATAACTTACTTAATCTTGAGATGGGGTCCTAGTGGGGGTGTCTTGTATGTGCTAAGACCAGGTGGGGTTTTTCTCTGACTCCCCAGGGCTACACAGAAGTACATGAGGTCTAGCTCCTGGAAGATGCCTGTTTGCCCTGGGCTGTGCTAAAGCAAGTGGTGATTCTTGGAGCTGGAATCTGCTGGTTCCCCTGGGTATTGTAAGGCATGTTAGGGATCCTGGTATTGGTGTTTGCTTTATCCACCATACTGGAGCCCAGAATTTCCTGCTGGCTTGCTGGAATATTTCCTGTCCTGGAATGTACTCCTTTTTCACCTGAGTGAGATGGATCTTTCTTGCTGATCCTCCAAGTCTCCCAGGCTAAAAGACTGCTCCACCCCGCAGTTCCAGGATTTATTCTGGGGCACTATTTTATGGTTGTTTGGAGGTGAATATGGGAAAGCTATAGTGATTTGCTGCTTAGTCTGCCATCTTGGCTCCCAGAATATTTTCATTGATTTATTTTTTTAAAAAGAAACAACAACAACAACAACAAAGCAATTTATATATTTCCTTTATTCTTCTCATATAGTAGCTATGTTACATTATAATAAATGCACAGCACAAGTAATTTAGAGACATGGTTTTGTCGCAACCAGTTTTGTATGACCTTAAGCATCTGTTTAGGTTTTGTTTTCTTTACTGGCAAAATTCATGGTTTGCACAAAATATTTTAGGTCAATTCATTCTGAATATTAAATAATATGAAGGTCAGTTGAAGGAACTATGTTGGTTTAACCTGGGGAAGAGAAAATTCATCTAATTTCAAGCATAGCCAAGTCCTGATTACTGTGAATAATGAATCCTATGAAATACTCACATGTATTTGAATTTGTACTATTCAAAGTTATAATTATGTAAAATATGGTAATTGATTCATGTCAAATGGAAATATGCCATCAGGATTCAAATAATACAACCATTTAAGATATTCATAATTCTCCCAGACCTAACACTACTTAAATGGCTATGTGGAAAAAAGAATTAGATTTGCTTTATTTTGAGAGAGGATTCTGGGAAGATGACAGAGTAGGTCAAAAAATTCCAAGCTCTCAAGATTTTCCTCCACAGAAAAGATAAAATAACACCTCAGGGTGAGCATAAAGCAGTGAAAATAAATGAGTACGGTCAGAACAGTGATCCTCTTGGGACATTTGGGGAAGATTTGAAGAAAAGTGACAGGATACGTTTGGGCCCTGTAAAGAGTAAACACCTCCAGGATAAAGACCACTTAAACAACAAGCAGCAAACCCTGATTTTAGCTGGGTTGGGAGACTGCCTCAGCCCCAGCTATAGGAACTTTTACTCCCAGGACAGTGAAGGGAGTTGGGCATCTAAGCTGGGGAAGTTCAAGGGAACCTCTACTGACAAAGAATGCCAGGCCCAGCTCTGCTGGGGAGATATGGTGGGGGTAAGAAGGAACCAGCACATGCCCAGTTAGTGTAGAAGCAGTAGGGTGGGAATGTCGCTGGCTGTGGGCACTTATAGGAGGTTGGAGGTCTTGGTTTGGGTTGAAGGTCAGAGAGAAGAACTGAAGGAGGATCTGAGGCCAGAGGCACCATCCCCCATACCCTAAGACTAGAGGTGATTACAAAAACTAAACTATTACTAAAAATGCATAGGCAAAGTAGAAAGAATCCAAACATATAGAGTTACTATGGAAATAGAGAAGAGTGGGGTTTGCCTTTAGAGGAGGATACTAAAGCAAAGAAACCCTCTTCTATCCCAATGAGTAATGTCAAATGGCCATCTGACCAAAAAAAAATTTATAGAAGAACTTAAAAAAGAATTTAAAAATCAAATTGGAGAAATTATGGAAAAACTAAAAAAAAAAGAGAACAACCCCTCCAAAAAAAAAAGAAAGAAAGAAAGTCAACCATTTAGAAAAGGAGATTCAGAATCTTAAAGAAGAAATTACTCCTTGAAAATCAGAATTGGGTAAAGGGAAGCCAGCGAAGTTACATGAGATCAGGAAATGATAAAATAAATATGAAGAATTAAAAGAGAAGAGAATGTGAAACATCTCTTAAGAAAACAACTGATCTGGAGAACAGATCAAGAAGAGAAAACATAAGAATAATCAGACTACCTGAAAGCTATGATCAAAAAAGAATCTTGATACAATAACGTAAGAAATAATCAAACAAAATTGAAGCATTAGAACAAGAGGGGAATGTAGAAATAGAAAAAAAATTCCACCAATCACCACATGAAAGAGATCCTACAAGGAAAACCCACAGAGATACTACAGTTAAATTCCAAAACCCCCAACTCCAGAATAAACTATTATGAGCAACAAGAAAAAGACAATTTACATGTGATGGTGCCACAATTAGAATCACACAAGACCTAACAGTATGGACACTAAAAGACTGTAGGCCTTAGAACACTATGTATTGAAGAACAAAAAAACTAGGTTTCTGGCTGAAAATATCACGCCCAGCGAATCTGAGCATAATTCTGAATGGAAAAAAACAGATATTTAATAATTGTCAAACTTTCAAGACTTTGTTAAAAAAAAACAACTGAACTTAATAGAAGATTTGACATGTAAGAGCCAAGAGAAACAAGGTATATACCAAAGACTAATTACAATGTACTCAATAAGGACAGACTGTTCATCTTTTATGAATGTAAAATGTAAAACATGTCTAAGATTCTTATTACTAATTGGGTAGTTCATAAGAAAGATTGGGGTAGACCTGAGCATGATATGACTTCAAAAAGTAAAACCATTTAGGAACAGCTAAAAAGAGTAATTACCTCATACAAATTAGGTGTAAGAGAAAGAACTAATACAGAGGAATTAGAAGGAGGAGGAGCACTGTTAGTTCTGGAAATATTCTTTCATTGGGAATGGGTTCAAGAGGGAACAATATACACATGCAGATACACACATACACATCTAGAAGAGTATAAAATTCTTCTAAATTTAACAAAAAATAAAATGCTAAGGGCATAGGGGAGAGGATAAGGGAGTAATCTTTAGAAGGGAGGGTCAGGACATAATTTTAAAGGTGGATAAAGAAGGTGTTTAGATTAATGGGAATGGGAACATAAGGGAGGGATCCTTTGGAGAATAATGGGGGGTATCATTGAGGGGTAGGTTAAATAATCAGAGGTCAAGGTAGCGGGTAGAAGTAAAGTATATGAGTCAGGAGGGATAGGAAATCAGAAATATATACAAACATAAAAATAAAGATTGGGAGTAGAATCTGTTAGGGAAATATATGTTTATATATGTATGTGTATGTATGTATATATATATATGTGTGTGTATGTATGTATATATATATGCATGTGTATATGTGTATACATGTATGTATATATCTATATGTAAATATATCCACACTTAATTGTATCCTTGCGGGTGAGGATGAAGAAGTGGGGGAAAAAGAAAAAAAGTAAAAAGTTCATTGCAAAGAAAAAAAGAAAATTTACAAGGAAGCAAAGAAAAGATGGACAGCTCTGGAAATTTATTGCTATATATTTTCTATCCTCTCTTGCCTTCTGCTGTGCACATAGCATTTTTTTTCTTATTTTATATTTACGTTTTAATATTTAAGCTTATAATATATTCGTTTTTCTTTTCACATTATGTATTTAAGCTTTAGTATTTAAGTCTAAAATTAAAAAAAAAAGATTTGCTTTGTTCCACCACAGACAGTAAAATGAAGAGCAATAGGTTGAAGTTATAAAGAAGAGAATTTAGGATTGATGTTAGGTAAGCCTTCCTAATTAGAGCTAGACAAAGATGGCATGGTATGTGCCAGGAGATAGAGGGTTCTACATTCACTGGAGATCTTCAAGTAAAGGAGGGCTGGTTATTTCAAAGGTATATTATAGTTAGGACTGAGTTACAGTCATGACTAGATGACTACTGGAGTACTTTCAAACTTGAAAACACTGTGATTACTGCTTCAAAATGGTACCTGTTCTTTGTTTTTGTTTTTTTTTGTTATGAGATATTTGCTGAAAATGAATGCTAAGTCCCTGAAAAACCTTTATCAAATATTTTACTTTTTTGATTTGAAATTTTATGCACGGTACTAGTAATTAGTGAAATACTTTGCAGAATAAACATCTCAATTCAATGGGAGGATTTTGATACATAACATAGTTCAAGTCTACAATTTGGATTTCAGCCAACAAATGACTATTAACAAACAGCTTTCAATGTCTTTGGCCAGTCAGGATGTTGATATGGTTCTGAACTGTTGATTTTAAACTATTGTGATTTTTTTCTAGTTCTGGTCCAAACCAGCTGAGAAAAATATCTCAGCCTGCTGTTAGCAATTAAGAAAACATAACTTCTTCTATTCAAATAAGTTACGTATTAACCAAACCTTATAAGTAAAAACAATTGGAATATCATTAACCTTACCCATCTTGTTCCATATGACTTTTTCATACAATGTTTCCCATAAAATTATAGAATATAATTAGGACCTCAGAAAACAAATTTTTTCAACCTTCCATTCAGTGAACAAATATTCTTTACAACAGGGATTATATTTTTAATTTTTAATATTTTATTTTCTACCCAATTACATGTAAAAACAAATTTTAACATTTATTTTATTAAATCTTGAGTTCTAAATTATTTTCTCCCCTCCATTTTTCCTTCCCCTTCCCTGAGACAGTAAACAAATAGGTTACATATGTGTAGTCATACAAAACATATTTCCACACCAGTCATGTTGTGAAAGAAAACATAAACAAACAAAAAAAAAGAACTACAAAAAATAAATAAAGTAAAAAAAGTATACTTCAATCTACGTTGACTTCATCTGTTCTTTCTCTGGAGGTGGATATAATTTTTCATCATACATCCTTTCATTTTGTCTTGGATCATTGTAATTCTGAGAATAGTTAAGTCACTCACAGCTGATCATCTTACAATATTGCTGTTACTAAGTACAATGTTCTCCTGGTTCTGCTCACTTTACTTTGCATCAGCTCATGTAAGCCTTTCCAGGTTTTTGAGAGAATCTTGCTCATTATTTCTTATATCAAAGTCATATTCCAAGACATTCTTCAATTGATAAGCATTTCCTCAATTTCCAATTCTTTGCCATCACAAAAAGTGCTGCTATAAATGTTTTTGTACATATAAGTCTTTTTTCCTTTTTGTTTTTTATCTCTTTGGGGTACAGACTTAGTAATGGTATTGCTGGGTCAAAGGGTATGTATGCACAGTTTTATAGCTCTTTGGAGAGCCCAAATTGTTCTCTAGAATGACTGAATCAATTCACAACTCCACCAACAATGCATTAGTGTCTCTTTTTCCACATCCATTCCAACATTTGTCATTTTCATTTTCTGTCATTTTAGTCCACCTGATAGGTGTGGGATGGTACCTAATAATTGTTTTAATTATATTTCACTAATCAATAGTGATTTGGAGCATTTTTTCATATGACCACAAATAGCTTTGGTTATCTTGTCTGAAAACTGACTATTCATATCCTTTGAACATATCAATTGGTGAATGGCTCTCATTTTTATAAATTTGACTTAGTTTTCTACATATTTGGGAAATAAGGGATTTATCAGAGATTTTTGCTGTAATTTTTTCATGGATATGATTACTGTGTATTTTCCTCCATTCTGTTTTCTCCTTATTTATCCTACATTTTCTCTCCTTTTACCCTGTCCATCCTCAAAACTGTTTTCCTTTTACTACTGCCTCCCCAATTTGCCCTCACTTCTATTATCCCCCCTTTCTCTTATTCCCTTCCCCTCCTATTTTCTTGTAGGGTAAGATACACTTTTGTACCCAACTGAGTGTGTGTTATTCTGTCTGGGCCAAGTCTGATGAGAATAAGGCTCAAGAGCTCTCACATACTTCCTCTACCTTCCCCTCCATTCTAAAAGCTTTTTATTGCCTCTTTCATGTGAAATAATTTATTCCAACCTACCTCTCCCTTCTTTCAATGTATTCCTCTTTCTCACCCTTTAATTTTATTTTTAGATATTATCCTATCAACTCACCCACATGCCCTCTGTCTATGTATATTCCTTCTAACTGCTGAAAGTTCTTGGAAGTTATAAATATTTTCCCATGAAATAATATGAATAGTTTAACCTTATTGAACTCCTTATGAGTTCTGTTTCCTGCTGACACTTTTATGCTTCTCTTGAGTGTTGTATTTGAAAGTAAAATTTTCTACTCAGTTCTGCTCTTTTCATCAAGCATATTTGAAAATTTTCACTTTCATTAAATGTCCATTTTTTCACCTGAAGGATTATGCTCAATTTTGCTGGGTAGATGATTCTTGGCTGTAATCCTAGATTATTTGCTGTCTGGAATATGATATTCTAAGCCTTACAATCCTTTAGTGTAAAAAATTAAATCTTGTAGTATCCTGACTGTGGCTGTATGATATATGAATTGTTTGTTCCTAGATACTTGCAATATTTTCTTCTTGACCTGTGAGCTCTGGAACTTGGCTATAATATTCCTGGGAGTTTTCATTTCTGGATTTCTTTCTGGAGGTGATCAGTGGATTCTTTCAATGTCTACTTTATGCTCTTATTCTAGGATATGAGAACGGTTTTCTTTGATAATTTTTTGAAGTATGATGTTCAGGTCTTTTTTTATCATGAATTTCAAATATTTTAATTATTCTTAAATTATCTCTCCTGAATCTATTTTCCAGTTCAGTTGTTTTTTTTTTCCAAATGAGATATTTCACATTTTCTTTATTTTTTCATTCTTTTGATGTTGTTTGATTGCTTCTTGCAGTCTCATGGAGTCATTAGCTTCCACCTGCCCAGTTATAATTTTCAATGAATTATTCTCTTCAGTGAGCTTTTTAATCTCCTTTTCCAGTTGGCCAATTCTACATTTCAAGGAGTTTTTTCTTAAGTGATTTTTTGTACCACTTTTTCCATGTGGTCAATTTTGCTTTTTAAGGAACTCTTCTCTTAGTGGATTTTGTGTCTCTTTATCATTTAGCCTATTTTGTTTTTAAGGTGTTTATTATTTTATTCAGTATATTTATGCCTTGTTTACTTGTTGACTCTTTTTTTCATGATTTTATTTCATCACTGGAATTTCTTTTTCCAATTTTTCCTCTGCCTCTTTATTTGATTTTTAAAATCATTTTGAGCTCTTACAGGAATTCTTTTAGGGCCTGATGTCAATTCAAATTTTTCTTTGAGGTTTTCAATGTAACAAATTTGATTTTGTTGTCTTCTTCTGGGTTTGTGTTTTGATCTTTCCTGTCACCATAGTAACTATCTATGGGCAGGATTTCCTTTTTCTTAAGGAGCTCACATTTAATGGAGGAGTATAAGGTTCAGAATTTGTGGTCAGGATTTTGTTGTTATGGTTTGCTCATTTTTTCTAACCTATTTCTTGACTTTTAGCTTTATATTAAAGTTGGGCTCTGTTCCCAGGGTAGAGGGGAATAATAGAGGGTCAGTTAAATGGGGATAATAATCTGTTGAATAATAATAAATATAATAAATCTGTTAAATGAGGATAAGACCTCCTTCACAAAGTGGTTATAATTCAAAAGTTGTGAATTCAAAGTGTTTTGCAAACTTTAATGTTCTCTGCTATAATGTCTATGCTATAATGACAATTATGATATTTCTCAAAAGTTACTAATGTGGATCACAAGCTTTGGCAGCTCCTAACAGACTGAAAAGTTTCTAAATAACAAACTGTGGGTACTCTGTCCATGAATTTACCTCGCTAAGTTTGTAAGGTTTATCTTCAGAAGTTGGCCTCTGGGTGTGAGAAGTCATTTAGGCAACTCATCAAAAACATAAACTCAGGTGTACATAGGCTATGCTGTGTGTGGTAGAATGACACCAATGTCATCACAGAACCTTGAAGTACATTGTCCACATACATTTGTTTTAGGTTTTACATTTTAAAAGCATGTCTTCCATTCTAAATCTCATGAAATCCTCAGAAAAATACTGATAGGAAGGACAGCTCACATTTTCCTCATTTTAGAGGGAAAGAAATTCTTATTCAATTGATATTTAGTTCTGTCTACCTACCTATCTATTAGTATCATTTATACTGTTTTTGTTGTTCAGTCATTTCAGTTTAATCTGACTCTAAAGGGACCCCGTTTGTGGTTTTCTTGGCAAAGATACTGTAGTGTTTTGCCATTTCCTTCTCCTGGTCACTTTACTGATGAAGAAACTGAGGCAAATAGGGTTAAATAACTTGCTTAGGGATGCACAGATAGTGAGTGTCTTAGGCCAGATTGGAACGCATGTCTTTCTGACACTGGACCAAACGTTCTTTCCACTGGGCCACTTACTTGTCCATTTATCATCTATAGCCTTTATTACATTGTAAGTACATCATGGCTAGAAATTCTCTCATTCTTTTAAGTTGTATCATTGGTTCCTAGCATAGCATCTTGCACATAGTAAGCCCTTAATAAATACTTGTTGGTTGACTGATTGATTTATAATCGATAATTTGAATTAAAGTAGGACCTGATATTTATTCATAAGCTTAAAAGTATATGAAGAATTTTGGGATTCTATGTATGTATATGTGTGTATACATATTATATATATATATGTATACATACACACATATACATACATATATGTATATGTATGTGTGTATACAAAAATATGCGTGTATATGAATATATGCACATATATTTTGATATATGTATATAATATACTTTTGATATTCTTTCTCTATTATAAGTCCTTCTTCAATATGCATATATGTATACACATATGTTATATATTATACCTTATATATCATAAATACATATTGTATACATATTTATATATATACATACATATTATACTATATACAAGACCTATGATTTCATTGGTATAGATAACACTTAGGTGAGGAAACTCCCTTTGCCAGTGTAAATCTATTCATTTTATTTATAATATGTAGTCTTAGAGAGTTTAGAACAAGTGACTTGATCAAGATTACACTGCTAGTGTGTGTCAGAGACAAGACTTGAAGCTAGCACTCTGTAGCTTTGAGGTCAACTCTTTATTCTGCATGCTGCCTCTAAATAATGTCCAGAAGAAGTCAGGGTATATTTCTATTCTAGTCTAATTTTCTTATATTGCATCTGGAGCATTGTATTAAGTTCTGAAAAACACATTTTAAGCAAGATATTTACCAATACATCCAGAGGAGTGTGTCAAGAATAGAGAAAAAAAAGAAAAATAATAACTGTTGGAGGGGATCTGGTAAAATTTTGGGACACTAATATACCGTCAGTGGAGTTGGGAACAGATCCAACTATTCTGAAGAACAATTTGGAACTATGCCCAATGGGCTATAAAATTATACCTATCTTTTTATCCAGCAATACCACTACTAGGTCCACATCCCAAAGATATTAAAAAAAAGGAAAAAGACTTATTTGTACAAATACATTTATAGCAGCTCTTTTTGTGGTGGCAAAGAATTGGAAATCGAAGGTATGCTCATCAATTGGGGAATAGCTGAACAAGTTGTGGTATATGATTGTAATGGAACACTACTGTGTTATTAAAATGATGAGTAAACTAATTTCAGAAAAAACCTGGAAAGACTTAGCATGAACCAATGTGAAATGAAATGAGCAGAATCAGGAGAACAGTGTACACAGTGACAGCAATACTGTACAATGATCATCTGTGAGTGACTTGGTTATTCTCAGCAAAACAATGATCAAGACAATTCCAAAGGACTACTGATGAAAAAAAATGCTATTCACCTCTAGAAAAAGAAATGGTGGAGTCTGAATAATGATTGAAGCATATTATTTTTCACTTTTGTTTTTTCAATTTCCCCCACTCCCACCCTTTGGCCCCGTGTCTTCATTCACAACATGACTAACCTGGTAATATGTTTTGCATGATTGAACATATATACTGTATATCTAATTGTTTACCATTTCAAGGAAGGAGAAAGTAAGAGAAATACAGAGAAAATCTGGAACTTAAAATTAAAAAAAAATGAATGTTAAATTTTTTACATGTAATTGGGGAAAAATAAAATATTATTTAAAAAAGATAATGAGGATACAAGTAGAATGCTTATCTGAAATTGGGAGACTAGATCTTATGATTGCTGGAGGTTAACTTCAGTTTAAACTTTTCTGTATGCATGTTTAGGTCTATATGCATAAGTCATCCTATTAGTAATTGAGTTAATTTTTAAAACTCACTTTTATTAAATCCATTTTTGTTGTCAAAAAGAATGGTGATAGGGGCAGCTAGGTGGCACAGTGGATAGAGCTCTGGCCTTGGAGTCAGAAGGACCTCAGTTCAAATCCAGTTTCAGACACTTGACACTTACTAGCTGTGTGACCCTGGGCAAGTCATTTAACCCCGACTGCCTCACCAAAAAAAAAAAAAAAGGAAAAAAGAAAGAATGGTGATAGAATGAAAGACCATGACAGACAAAGATTCGTGAAAAGAACTAGCTAAATTTGACTTGAAGATGAAATTACAGAGTGTGTGGTAAGGAGGAGGGAATTGGTATGATAGCTGTTTTTCAGTATGGAGAGGGTAAAAGCAATTTTCTTTTACTGTATATTCTCAGCACTGAATACAATGTTGGTACATAATAAGTGCTTAATGAAAACATATTGACTGATTGCCTGAGAGACCGTACAGGAGAGAAATTATGGTTGTTCTGTTTTATGCCAGTTGGTAAAACTAAGAATCCTGGATGAAAGTTGCAGTGAGGCAGATTTCACTTTGAAATTTTTTTTTAAGTTATTCTCTAATAATTTGAGCCATTCAAATATCGAGAAATGGAAGGATAAAAAGAAAGGCAAATGAATCACGGGATCTAGTAAACAAACTTGAAACTCTTTAAAATTAAGGAAGTTAAATATTTTAAGAAGGTAGCAGCCTCTTACCTTCCAATGAATCATAATTTGGATCCAGTTTGGTTACCAGGTGGGCAATATTATAGTCATAGTCAGTAGAAAAAAAGAATACTTATGATTAGTGAATGCTGAGTAGAACTGAGTCAACTATTTGTCAACCAGATTAAAAAAGAAAAACAACAACAATAAAAGTGTAGGGTATTCCCATTTGAAAAACAATTCAGAACAGAATATCTGAAGATGTCAAGAAGGATGACATACCGATTTCTAGTCATTCTCATGGACACAAATAATACAAAAGAAATCTATTAATGATCACTAAATAATGTGAAATCATCGATAATAAAACAAAACAAAACAAAAAAACTCAGGGGAACTCATGGTATTTTTATCACTGCTAATGATTAAAGTTAAGCTAATACGTACATACATACACACACACACATATGCAGACGGAGAGAGAGAGAGAGAGAGAGAGAGAGAGAAAGAGAGAGAGAAAGAGAGAGAGAGAGATTTTTTAGGATAGTATCTGAGAACAAAATTTAGATTTTGACCAAAACTTTAAATATAAATATAACAGACTCCTGACCATGGAAGGAGGGAAACTAATGATGACTTATAAGAATATATGTTCTGGAAGTCTTGGAAACTTAATTAAAATAGCTTTAAATGAAAAGACTAGGAGAAGATAAAAACTTCATTTTAAAGTACATCAAACTCTAGGTATCACAGAGACAAGATATGATATAGGAGAAATGACAGCTATTGAAACACTCCCAAACTCCCAGAAAACAAAACCAAAGGAGTCAGGTTTCTAATGTTTACACATAAATGCCTCAAGTTTAGGCCACAAATACAATGAACTAATGAATCTAATACAAGGTGACATTTATGAATGAATCAAGAATATATTTTAAGTACTTATTTTGTTCCAATACTATACCAACCATAAGACTACTGTTCAGAGTAGATGAGTGAATGATAACAGAAGATACAGATGTCCTTGGTTGTTATACGGGTCTTGATTTTTCTGCCAGAGAGAATGGCTTTTGTGGGGGAGAGTATGGAACAAACATTATCAATTGAAGTTGACACGCAGTGAAACTAAGGCAATGACAAGCATTTGCTCTTAATAAATTCCACTTACCAGCCTAAAATATATTATATTCTAGGGTAGGGGTGGGGAACCTATGGCTTCCAGGCCACATGTGGCCTTCTAGGTCCTCAGGTGCAACCTTTTGACTGAGTCCAAGTTTCACAGAACAAATCCTTTTATTAAAGTGATTTGTTTTGTGAAGTTTGAATTCAGTCAAAGGGCTGCACTTGAAGACCTAGAAGGCCACATGTGGCCTTGAGGCTGCAGGTTCCCCACCCCTATTCTAGGGCATTGAACAAACTGATCTGTTTGTCAGCAAGCATTTATTCAGGGCTTAATACTAGGGGCTACGGCCACAAAGACATAAACAAAACAGTTCCTGGCTTTAAAGGCTCACATTTTATAGAATTGGAGATTGTGAATGCTGAACTTTTTTCAGTGATACTTAAGAGGAGATGTGACAGAAGACTAGAGAAGGTGAAATATGTTAAATTTCAAAAAAGAGGAAGATGATCAATTTTTTTTCCAACTATAGGCCAGTGAATTTAGTGAACACTGAGAAAAGGATGTAGTGATCAAAAAGCATAGAAATTGTTAAAACCATTGCCAAGATTATAGGCCAACATTTGATAAAGCATCTCATGCTATTCCTGTAGAAAATAGGAATGTACCATTCCCCTTTATCTCAAGGTATGCTTTTTAATCACTCCTCCTTTCTACATCCAAACTCTTCTAAAACACCCTCATAAATTATTGACCAATGCCTTTACTTTCATTCGTTTGTCAACAATTTGAAATTTTATTCCCTACTTCATCATTCAGTTGCAATTGTTTTTTGCCAAATTTGTTGGCCTTTTTTCAGTTCTCCTCTATACTGACCTCTTTCCAGGTCCTTCTGTTATTAGACATTTTCTCTTCTTTGGTATTTGTCATATATCTCTTGGTTATTCTTTTTGATGACCTAGTTAGCTCCCTTGAATTTATCACATCTGTATCGGTGACTTTCAGATTTCCGTATCAAAACCTAATTTCTTTCCTAAGACCCAAGTTTGCATCACCAACTACATTTTAACATTTTAAGATAGACGTTTCTGAGGCATCTCTTATCTTCTACCCCAAACCAACTTCTCCCACGACTTTCCTTATTGTCATAATCCTTCCAATCTTTCAAGTTCATAGTTTCAAAACTCAACAATTCACTCTCCTTTCTACATTCCAAGATTCAGTTGCTTCCCATGTTCAATTGTCAGATCTTATTGTTTATATCTCCACAACATTTTTTACATCTAAATCCTTCTTACAACCGCTAACCTCATCCTCTTCATTACCTTTTGTGTAGTCTATTAAAATAGCATGCTAATTGTTCTCCCTTTCTTAAATTCTCCAATTCATCCTTCACACAAGTACCTTTTTCTAAAGTCTAATTTTAACCATGTTCCTCTCTTCAGTATACTCCAGTGGATCCCTATTGTAATCTAGTTTAAAATGCTCTTCTGTTTCTTATTTAAAACTCCTTACAACCTATTTTTTTAGCTTTATATTGAATTATTCCCCTTCCCTTACTCTATGACAAATTCTCTTTTGTCTAGTCCTCTGCATTGACTGTCCACCAGGCCTGGAACATACCTTCTTACTCTTTTCTGTTTCATTTAAAATCTGATTGAAGCATTACCTTTCATATCATGTGTTTCCTGACCCCACTCTATAAGTTCCTAGTGTTTTTCCTTCCAAAATTTTCCTGCGAATACATATGTACATTTATATGTATATATATATATATAGATTGTTTCTATAATATATATATATATATATGTATCTACCTACTCATCTATATTATCTATCAATATATCTATCTAGCATGCATGTTACTTCTCCCAATAGAATATAATAACCATGAAGATGTGGAATATTTCACTTTTGTCTTTGTATGTCTAGTGCTTAGCACAGTTCTAGTCATATGTTGTTCTGTAATTTTTTAGTCATGTTGACTCTTTGTGACCTTATTTGGGGTTTTCTTGGCAGAGATACTAGAATGGTTTGTCATTTTCTTCTCTAGCTCATTTTACAGATGACCAAACTGAGACAAACAGGGTCAAATAACTTGTCTAGGGTCACAGCTGGTACATGTCTGAGGCCAGATTTGAACTCAGTAAGATGAGTCTTCCTGACTCCAGGCCCAGCACTTTATCTACTGCTCCAATTAGCTGCCACTCTAGGCCTTTAGTAGATACTTAATAAACAAGTGTTGATAGATTTAAGAGAGAAAAATATCTCTTAGATTTTCAATGTGCAGATTTCAAATGATTGTGCTTCAATGAAAATTATTAATAGCAAAGGGGAACAAAAAGAAGTCTAATAAACCATGTATATTAAGAATATTTCTTCTTAGGAATCTTCTCAAATGGGAGTTGCCCTTGCAGTTTCAGGAGAAAATAGGTAACAACAGCAATGGTGGCTTGATATGTCTACAGAGCCTCGCTTCTACAGTAAGAAATTCTTAAGTAGCATCATGAGCTATGATATGTGTCACAATGATAAATAAAGAATTGGCTGCTATTAGAAGGCAGGTCATGACAGAGACCATTGACATGAATCCAGCAAGATAAACAAGTGTAGATAGCTAGCCATCCACATCTTTGGAGGAAAAATTCAAATCCATGATTAATCACAGATACATTTTAATATTTGAGAAAGTGTGATATACTGATTGCTTTGAAACTTCCCTTTAAAAAAACAAGCCAAAGGTCAAAGGTAAAGTACATTTGACCTTGATAAGACAAAGAAACAGGATATAGAGAAGGATAAAGGAACAGTTGTGTATATATTTGGGTCATGTTTTATGTTACATAGATCCTTTCAAGTATCTACAAATCTGAGTCAGACCGAAAGTATGACCCAAACCACTAAGGTAGTGAGCCATTGCATTAAAAGAAAATAGGGAGAAGAAATATGAAAAGATATTTCTTTCTATTTCTTTGCATAGGTAAGGGTCCATGATTGTGGGATGTTGCATATTAACACCAGATTTTTTTGATGTGTTAGTTGGTTTTGCTATTTTTTTATTTCTTATTCCTCTCATTTTTATTCTGTTTTAAGGGATGGTTTTCTGGGATGGGGAGGAGGATAAATACAGAAGAAATATATACAATATAGAAAGAAATTATATTTCATCAATAACATTTTTTAAATAATACATCAAAAGAAATGAAACAGGTCTAATGATTACACTGTAAAATATTTGTTAGTCTACATATCTGGGGCTATGATTGTAGGAGGGGCCTATTTTCTGTAATAGTTGTAAAGTAGTCAAAACAATTAATCATCATGTGGATAAAGTAGAAAATACAAAATAATTAGAGTCAGGGAAAAAATAGTTAAGTCACCTTGGGACAATCACTTTAACTTGCTCAGCCTCAGTTTCCTCATCTGTAAAGATAAGGAAATGATATTTGTACTACGATCAAGCTAGTTGTCATAAAGAAAAGCTTGTCATCCTTGCAGTAATATAGAAATGGGTATTATGTTATTACGTAGTCTGAAATTATCTTTAATGCTCTGTCATGTACCTCATTAATTTCTAATTGGAGAAAAGACCTTTAATCTTTTTTCACAAAGTCACATGCAGTGACACTTTATACCCAGCCACTACCTTTTATCCAGTTTATATAGGGTATACTGCTGCTGAAATCCAATTTTCTAGTGTGCTGTAGCCATGACTGTATAAAGTTTCTTCAAATAAAATGGCCTGTCTTCATTCATTAAAAGGTATTTCCTTTGAACAAGGAACCAAGTATATCTAATAAGCTAATATGTTATTTTCTTCTGGTTGGAACTGTTTTCAGAACTAATTGTGTCCTTATAATCAGACTGCCTACAGTAGTTCATGTTGAGCTGATAAGACAGTCAAATGCTTTCAAAAATCTTTTCAATTAAATTAATATAGAGATTGCCCTGTGGTGGAAATGTAAAATAGCAACAACAATCTAATATGCTTTTATATAAATATTTGGTAGATAAAAAAGCACAGAATGTTTTACTAAATAATTCAACAGTATAAATTTAAAACCCAAGATACTAATTAGTTTTTTCTCTATTCCATGGTCACCAATTTCATTCTGAACCCATTAAAATTCTGCCCATCTTCAAGTCTCATATTTACTTACAAGTCCTTTCTGCCTCTCCTACCAGAAATTCCCTGTCCCCCTTATGCACTTACCTTAGTCTATTTTCATTAGTTATTTCTGTACCTGATTTGTCTCCAATTATACTATAAGCTCCCTGTTTCCACTTCCATTTTTTCTCTTATTTTTGCCATTTTTAGTCATTGACTAGATATAGTGAGTTGGGCCTTTGGAAAGTGTGTGTGTGTGTGTGTGTTGGGGGGAGGTGACTCATAATCCCTTCTTGAGGAAGAGCCAACTATTGAATCAGCACTAACTCTGTCTCTCCACACTTTAGAAAAGATACCAGATTTACTCTCTAAGGCAGAGGAAGGTTGAGAGAATATTCTCGGTTGAACAGGCATAAATACATTATGTTATCCTAAAGAATGCATGCTAGGATGGAGGGTGGTGATGAGGTAATTGTGGGCCAGGCAAGAGAAGATAGACATAATTTGAAGTATTCTATATCAGATCATAGAACATCAGATAGCATGTTTTCTTGGAGGGAGAAACAATCTGGGGCTACCGAGCTCACTAGGTGTTAGGACTGTGATGTGACAGTCAAAACACTAATGTAATTTTGAGATGTATTACGAGAGGCATGGCTTCCAAGAATAGGAATGCAGTAGTCCTAGCACACTCCACCTTCATCACACCTCATCTGAAGGATTGTGTTCAGTTCTGCACAACAACATTTAAGAAAGCTGACAAACTGGAGTGACCAGAGGACAACCAAGATGGTGAAGGACTTTGAAATCATATCATATTAGGATAAGTTGAAGATATGTTTAAACTGGAGAAAAGAAGACTCAAGGAAAACAACCACATTCAAGCATTTGAAGAGCTATCATATATAGAATGGATTAGTTATGTTCGGATGGATGGATGGTCAATACCAGGAAAAATGGGCAGCAATTGCAAGGAGAAAGTCTATGGTTGATGAAAGAGGAGGAAATAACCCTCCTAAAAGTGGAACTATTAAAAAGCGAAATGGCTTATTCATTCTCCTTTCTTAGAAGTCTTCAAGCAAGGACAAAATGGTTATTTTTGTCAAGTATGTTATAATGGAAATTCCTTTTTGTGTCTAGTTTGGACTAGGTGTCTGTGGAAGTCTCTTTCAACTTAAAATTTGTGATTATTAGTGTTAATAAAGGACGACTGTTATGAAAATTTTATTCTCATGTTTGTACACCCTATAACTATCAGCACTTATCCCAACAAAACATCTAATTCTACTAATGCCTTTCTCCAAAGTGTTTGGGAGTTTAGAGGAGGGAGAAAATCCTGCTCAGTGGGGGATCATTGAAGGCTTACTATAACACGTGTTTTTGGGCTGTTCATGCATTCAGTATCAGCCCATGGAACTGGAGATGGGGAGGAGAGCATCAAAAATTGGAGTAATAAGGTACTTTACGAAGTATCTAGTTTAATACACCTATTTTTATAGAAGAGGAAACTGAAGCTTTAAAAGGTGAAGTGACTTGTGTAGGGTAAATCGTTATATTAATGGCAGAATCAGCGCTTAAACACAGAGCTCCTCATTCCAGAATTTCTCCCAACATACAACACAAGGTCTATGGCTAACCGAATATTGCATGTGGAAACGTGCTGACTGAGCACCTTTACAATTTCCAGGATGTATCCATTAATTCAGCCAAAGAGAAAAGTCTTTCCAATTTCTACTCCCCCCTTTCTTACCTGCCAAATATTTCAGAGAAGCACAGATGTCAACAGGGACAATATAGCTCCATAGAAGAACTTAGGGAGATAAGACAATATTCAAAGCTTTTTCTTATCAATAAAAAGTATGAACTGGTGGCTACAGACCTTGTCAAATGCTATAGTTTATTCAAAAATGAAAATATTAAAGGTCAGCATAGAAACCACTTTCATCATCAATGCTAGGATGGACTTAGTTGGTAAAGACCCCATCTCCTCTGAAAAACAGGGCTATATTTTTCAAAACAAACACTTGATAATATTTGGGTCATATCATGGCATCTTATTTCCCTGGTGGCCCTGAACACAGGTATAGCTCAACTGTATAAATTTTATTCTGTATCCACTTTGCATCTTCTTGAACCCATGTCAATTTTTTTCTTTTAATTTTTAACTCCAGTGTACTAGCATAATACCTAACATAAAAAGATGCTTAATAAATGTTCATTGAATTAAACTAAATGTGTATTTATTAAATTGCTACAGTGTTTTGTAGGTGCTATGCCTATTTAACATCCCTTCTACTCAAGGAACTTACATTCAAACTGGAGACAATGACTACACATATAAGTATATACAGAAGAATTAAAAATACACATAGATAAAAAATAGTTAAGTACAAATTAATGTGGAAGTTAGGACACTAGCAAAGGCATGATAAGAAAAGATTTCATGTAGAATGTAGTGCTTGAAGGAAGAGAGGGATTCTATGAAGGAGAGGAAAGGAGGGCATATCTTCCAGGCACGTGGGCTAATATGTATGAGAGTATAGAGATGAGAGGTAGAGTGGTGTTTTTAGGCATTGCCAGTTTGACTGGATCACAGAGAGAAGGAGAGAGATTAATATGCAATGAAGCTGGAGAGAGAGATTAGTGTCAGTTTATGAAGGCTTTGAAAAACTTAAGAGAGAATTAGAGAACTTTCCAATAAGATCGGTAGTAAAGCAATGATGTCCAAAATCATCATTACTGTTTGATACAGTGATAAACATATTATCTGTAACAAGCAAGAGAAAGAAATAAGCATGGACAAGCAAGAAACAAATTATCCTTTTTTGCAGACAATATGATATTTTATTTAGTGAATTCTAGTCAACTAAGAATTTAGTTAAAAGAATAACTGGCAAAATTGTAAGTTATAAAATAAATGGACATAAATCATCAGTATTTCTGTATAGTACCAATAAAACTCAGCAGGAAAAGATAGAATAGAAATTACCCTTAAAATATGACAGAATGTATAAAATATTTAAGAAACTATTTGCCAAAACCCATATAGGTGCTCTATACAAATAAAGACAGACATAAATAACTGGAGAAATATCAATTGTTCATGGGAAAGCTGAGGAAATATGATAAAATGACATTGCTACCTAACTACTTATTCCCTGCCATACCAATAAAAATACCAAAATATTACTCTATTGAGCTGGAAAAAACTAGTTAAGAAAATTAATCTGTTTGAACAAAGGGTCAAGAATCTCAAAGGAAATGATGAAAAAAAAACAACAACAGGGAATGAAGAGGGTCAAGAAGTATCATATCTCAAGCTATATTAGAAAGAAGAAATTGGCAAAACAATTTGATCCTGGTTAATAATAGAGAACTTGATCAGTGGGACATATTAAGTATGCAATTCACAGAAGCAAACAAGCACAAGAGCTTCGTGTGAGTGGTGAATGCCTTTAGCAAACAGGCATAGCTTTGTTTTATGCTTCACTTGATATTAATAATAAGAGAACAATGTTGAACAATGTTATCTCTGGTGTTTCATCTATCAAAGGATAATGTATGATCTTAGAACATTCCTGGATGAGTGTCTTTAGGGGCCTATTTTGGTATACTAATTAATTTTGGCATACTAATTTTTGGTATGCTATATTAATTTTGGTATACTAATTTTTCTGCTATCTCCCTATGTCTGTCTGTCTATCCTCTGTCCTTAGATATATCTCTATATAGCTATCTATAGATAGATATATCTATATATGTAGATAATTAAATATGTACATATATATGCATATATATTCATCTCTCTCATTTATTATACCAACAAATCAACATGGGATTCTAATTTTCTATCCCTTTCAGTTAATTTGTTGACTGTTAGTAGTTACTGATATCTGCTCAATTGCCTTTGCAATATGGAAATAGAACTATCCATTATTTTTCCAATGATTTGTTTATCTTTTTAAAATTTTAGATAGATTGACAACCCATCATTTATTGGTTTCAAAATCATTTTACCTCCAGCAGAGACTTTCTTTGTGTGTACTTATATTGGTATGGGTACTCACCTTTGTTTTCCTTAAGACCATTTAAACCTTCTCATATGCTACACTGAAAAGTGTAACATTTGAAAGAATTCAAATATGGTGATTATGAAAACTGTTTGTTAAAAAATACTTGCCATTCTTTTTCTTCCTTTGTTCTTTCCTCCATTTCTCCCGTCTTTCCCTCCTATTTCTTTCTTTTTTTCTATTTTTCTGTCAGTATGGATATGGTCATTTAGTAAGTCAATTTCTTGGTTTCAACAAGAATTTCAAATTTAAAACAATGATTGTTAAGTTGATGTTTACAGATATCCGAATGATATGTTAACACTTCATGATTCTTACCATCTTCTGCCTTATTTTCTACCACTTTGATATGATCACTAAAGAAGTACATACTGATCCCACAAGACCAAGAGGTGTTTGGGATTTTCAGAATTTTTTTTCTAAAGGTTTTCATGGTCATATAGTCAATACACAAGTTGTAAAAAAGTATAAAGGAAGACTATATTGGCACAGAAGAAATGTAGTTGGGATAATCTGTTAAGAGACTACTGTAGCATTTCGGAATGGTAGCATCGCGAGCCTGGACTAAGATGTTGACACAGGGAGCAAAGAAGTAAATATGTACATGAGAGAGGCGGCTGAGCTAGCACTGAAGAGTAAAAAGAAAACTCAAAGAGAGTGCCCAGATTTTGAGGATGACAGACTGGGGAAATGTTTTTGGCATTGACAGAATCAAGATAACATGGTCCAGTGAGTAGAATGCTGTCTCTGATACGTGCTAACTTGTGGCTTTGAGTATGTACCTTGGCCTTCTAATTTCTTCATTTGTGACATGAGAAGCAATTCCAAAATTTGTTCTAGTTTTATTTCTATGAACCTATGTTAAACTACAATTAGAAAGTGAAATTCTGTTTTAGGCTAGGAGAATTAACTTTTGGACATGCTAAGTTTCAAATTCCATTGATGTGTCCAGGTAGAGATGTTCCACTCAGGCATTTACAGATATTGGTCTGAAGGTCAGATAAGGTTTCAGAGATGCAGCCAAAGGTTTAGGATTTGAGGGTATGGATGCAAATGGGATTGTTGAGAAAGATTTGTTGGTTGGTTAGTTGTTTTTTGTACTGGAAGAAGATGACATCATAATGTCATTACTATGTTGGAGTCAAGGTATAGTGTGTCCAACTGAGGCTGTTCAGACTAAGATAAGCTCAGAAGTCTGTACCACAGGACGAGCACAATTAGTGCGTATGAACATTTTGAGTGGAGATGTCTCTAAATTTATGCACCTCACATTTCTTTTGAGCTACTGCAATTTTGCTTTGGTCTCAGAACATAGCACCTTTTTTGATACAGCCACACCGTTCTGGGTGGACCTGTGCTAGTGTCTCATATACCTCACAGTTGATTCCAAAGCTCTTCAGAGAGACCTTTTATCGCTTATTCTGACCTTCATGTGAGCATTGCCTTGTATG
This sequence comes from Vombatus ursinus, assembly GCF_900497805.2. Classification (NCBI taxonomy): domain Eukaryota; kingdom Metazoa; phylum Chordata; class Mammalia; order Diprotodontia; family Vombatidae; genus Vombatus; species Vombatus ursinus. Next base: position 13,479,604 of record NW_020945437.1, read on the forward strand.
AGTTCTCTGTAAAATAGTCTTTTAGGCAAATATATGTTTGGCACTTAAACAATGTTTGAATGAGCCCATCAGAGTTGTGCTCTCTGTAGTAGTTTGAATGCTTTATAGTTCAGATCTAGAAAGGACCTCGGTATCCAGTAACTTATCCTGCTAGGTGATTTACAGAATCTTTCTAAGACAATTCAAATAAAAGTGGTTCACGGTCCTGGCATAGTGCTGGTAGACTGTCCAGGTTTAACAGGCACATAACGAGATCAACACAATGGCTCTATAGACCTTTAGTTTGGTAGGGAGCCTAATACCTCATCTCTCCCAAACTTTTTTCAGAACCTCCCAAACACTGAGATATCTCTGGCAATGTGTGCATCAACCTCATCATCTATGTAAGCTTCCCTGGAAAGTATACTGCCAAGATAAATGAACTTATCCAAAGCCTTCACAATTTCTCCATTTGCTGAAATGGATAGTTCCACATACGGATGGTGCAGTGCTGACTGGTGCAGAACCTCTGTTTTCTTGGTGTTAATTGCCAGGCAAAAATTAGCACAAGCAGCAGAGAATCTATCCATATTTTACTACATCTCAGCCTCAGAGGCTGCACTGAGTACACAATCATCTGTGACAAAAAGTCACACACCAATACTCCCTCCACTTTAGTCTTGCCTTGTAGCCTTTTCAAGTTTCAAGTTGTAGCCTTTTCAAGTTAAATAATTTTCCTTAATGTAGTAGCTGACTTTGATGCTGTCAAAATTTGTCCTCACTGAAAGGGTCTGCCAACATTGCTGAAAATATCATGCTAAAAAACCAGGAAGCATGCACACAGCCCTGTTTTACTACACTGCTGACTCGGAAAGTGTGAGAGAATCATTCATTATTCAGAACCTGTGCAAGCATGCCATCATGAAACTGGCATACCAAACTGATGTACTTCTTTAGGCAACCAAATTTTGCCATGATCTTCCACAAGCCCTCTTGAGTGATATCATTAAAGGCCAGATTGATGAATGTTGTGTGGAGATCTCTGTTCTGCTTCTGTCATTTCTCCTGGAATTGTCTTGCACCAAACACTGTATTTATCGTTCCTCTGCCCTTTATGAAGCCATACTATTCTTAGATGAAGGTTCAGTCTAATAAGGTGGACTCTGGCAAGAACTTTGCCAGCATTGACCAAGAGAGAGACACCCCTCTGACTGTCACAGGGAAACTTATTTCATTGTCTTTTATAGAAATAGACAATGAATGGAGGCATACTTGAACTCCTGAGCCATATAACTTGGAAAATTCAGTCAGCTTTTGTATAAGCAGTGCAGCCCCTGCCTTATAAATATCAGCTGGAATAGAATCAGCACCAGAAGCTTTGACACACTAGAGGAACATAATGACATTCAAAACCTTTTCTTCACTTGGAAGTTTGGCTTGAGAGGGATTGACTTCAACCTGACATATATAATAAATTGCTTCTGCATTGATAAATGATAGTCTATTGAGGACACTGTGGAAGTGTTCAGCCCCATCCCTCTAGGATCATGTCCTTATCACTAATCAATGTATCTCTGTCAGCACTAAGCAGCTGAGATGTACTGTAGGGCTTTGGTCCATAAATAGTCTTCATGGCATTATAAAAGCACGTTGGGTTGTTACTATCAGTGTAAAACTGAACTTAATCTGCCTTCTTACTGAGCCAAGAATCCTGTATCTCTTGAAACTTCATTTGCATTCTACTTTTGATGAAGTTAAATGCTACCTTCTTAGAGACAGACAAGCTTGTATGTCTCCCAAAGAGGAGTGAATGGCAGGCTCATGACAATGCAATTGTCACTTACAAAAAAGCATCACACCACCAATAATGAATATGCTCCTACAATAACAAACACTAATAAGGTTAAAGAAAATTTTTTTTGAAGACCTGGAGATCCTCATCCTGTTGGTAAATCCTGTGGAGTTATCGTTTTTCATTTAGCAACTTCTGAATTTCCCCATCATTTTCATCAAACCAGCACTCATGTTTGCAGTTATTCTGTATTTACTTGAGTAAATGTGGTGTTGTACACCAAATCTCTGAAAGCCACCCACTCCTTTTCTGTTCCACTGTTGCCAACCATGTGTTGGCTCAATTTTTCCCAAGTTACCAAGTTACCGCCAAACTGTTCATTCAGAAAGAAGCACTCTAATCTGTTGACATTAAGTCTTTTGGTAGTCATTTTGCTTTGGAGCCCACTGTTTTTTTGTTGAATGCAAATATTTAGCTTGGAAAAAATAAATCTGTGATCAGTTCAGCACTTTGTGCCACACACCACCTTTGTCACTTTCACATCTTGTCTGTCTCTTATCCTTAAAATGACATAGACTATTAAATGTCACTGCTTGCTGAGAGGGTACATCCACAAAGCTTTACTGCTTTTAAGTAAATTGAAGACAGTCTTTGTGATGAGAAGGTCATAAGATGCAGAAGTCTTCAGTAGCTGTTTCAGACTCCATTCCTCTCGAGAACTTCCTGCCAGATCTGATAGTTTGTGCTTACTCTGATCTTAAAGTGTCCCAGAATTACAAGGTTATTCTCTTTTGGCACATGGATGATGAAGATCTCCAGGTTTTCATAAACTTTTTCTTTAACTTTATTAGGGTTTGTTATGGTAGGAGCATATGCACTAATGATGGTGGCTTGGCTCTTTTTTTCAAGTGACAATTGCATTGTCATAAGCCTGTAATTCCCTCCTTTTTGAGAGTCATACAAGCTCATTGACTAGATTAGTTTTGATTGCAAGACCTACTCCAGTTTCACAGTGCTCTCCATCACTGTGGTCGTTCCAGAAAAAAAAATGTGTATCCAGCTATGACTTCAATAAGCTGGCCTTCATTTGTCAACCTTCTTTCACTCAGGGCTGCTGTTTGAATATGAGAGCTGCTCGGTTCTCTTGCAACAAGAGCTGTTTGTCTTTCAGGTTTATTGGATTTCATGTTCATAAGTGTGCACACATGTACTAATGGTAAGTGGAATCATATTTACAAAAGTTTTTGTACATTTTGCGTGTGTGTGTGTTTCTTTCTTTTTGGTGAGGTGATTGGGTTAAGTGACTTGCCCAGGGTCACACAGCTAGTAAATGTTAAGTGTCTGAGGCTGGATTTGAATTCAGGTACTCCTGACTCCAAGGTCAACTCTTTTCACTGTGCCACCTAGCTGCCCCATTTTTGTATGTTTTGACTACATGATAGGATCCCTCCCTTACAGTAAGCAGGCCAGGGTTAGATTAGATGAAACAGACAGTGTTTTGGGGCACCTGTTCTAGCCCCTTCCTCATGCTAGGAGGTGAGAAGTGCAATCCTTAAAAAAAGCTGTGCAGACACCAAAGGGGCTGCCAAATCCCACTGCTGCTTCAGTTCAGTGAGAAGATGACCCTGTGCTCTGGGTTGCCTGTGTGCAGGGTTGTGACTATAGCTCCCAATGTATCTGTACCTACTGCTTTGTCACTTGTCTGTCACCGTAGGACTTTGAGGTAAGTTAAAATGGTAAAATGATATGGATAATGTCTTTTGACTAAAACATAAATTGAATTTAAGTGAGGTAAAATTGTGCAAGGCCATTAGCTTCACCGTCTCTTCCACAGTCATCAGAGTCCAGGGGTAAGACAAAGGTCAAGATGAATGGTGATGGCTCAGGATGTATTGCACGACCTTAGCATCTTTGATGTCTAACCAAGCTCCAAGCACTCCACAGTGCCTGTTTCCACCGCCTTCATGGCTTTTTGCAACAAATTGTTCACATTCACCTATTCCACCAGCGAACGCTTCACATGTTTGGAGTAGTCACCCTCTTAACTCACCATTGTGTTTGAGGCCTCTCAGTTACCCTCAACCAAGTCTAACCCATCTGTCAAAATGGTTTACCAGCGTGTGGACACTATGCATACTACAGCTTCTTAGAGCCACAGGTGAGAGTTGGATCGTAGGTGGACACCAAAGGTGTAAGTAGCCCTAAAAAAAGGCTTAGCAGGCCTCTCAACAGAAGTACTCATTTTCCCTGAATACCTGTACACCACAGTGAGGAAGATAATGTAGACACACAAAAGTGTAAGGCCAAAACATAATGAAAGGGAGTCACTCTAGGGTCAGAAAGATGATAGAGTCATTGAAAGAGACAAAGAATGAATAGTTCAAGATACAAGAAGACCCTGTCAGAAAGATGGAATGATTGAAGGAGATGGAGAATGAATACTTAGAGATAGAGGAGGAGAACTAGGAAATAGACTATGGGGTCAAATGGTGCTAAAATATGAAGGCCAAGAATTAGCCATTAGATTTGATACTTAGGAGGTCACTGGTGACTCAAAAATAGTCCATGTCTGGGAGAAAGAGAGTAGTTCAGTATGAGTGGATGTGAAGTATCAGAACAGAGGAGTATAAGATAAATTCATAAAAGTATAGCAGTGCCAGGTTATAGAGGGCTTTGAATAACAGAGAAGCATTTTCAGATTTGCTTGTATAAGAGCAAGGAAATCACTGAGGACTTTTCCTTGGAGGAAACATGAATATTGATTTTGGCAGTGGTAAAATAGGGTCCCTAGTCTCAGGGATGTTATGATTTAGATTCTTTACTCTTTGCTTTCCAGGTAAGCAACTTTTCTATGTAACATAACTTGTCTATGTATGTGTATACATATATATCTATATATCTATATCTACACACATATATGGTATATATAATCCCTCAGTGTGTATGTATGTATATTCATGTATGGATAATATATGTATATGCATGTGTAAAACTATATAAAAACTACATATAAAAACTATATAAAAAAACTATATAAAACATAACTGCCAAGCAGAGACATTGCTTCCTGTGTTTGTTTCTTGTAGTAGTGCTTCATAGATCATATTTATCTGTTAATCTATTATTTATCAAGTGACATGTCAAAAGCTAATGTTTAACGCATTGTCTCTAGCAGGTTTGTATAAAATTAAGATGACAGAAAAATATAATTATATCAAACCCTAAAGATTTTTTAACTGACAATCAAATATAAGTTACTCTAGAATCAGTTTATTGTCTTCAAATGCATGCTAGATATTTCCTATTTGTAAGTTCTATTGTGCTAATACATGCAAGTTCCCTGAATACAGGGACTGAATTTATTTCTTAATTTACTTTTATATTATATATGATACCTAGTACAGGGTAGCACGTTTAGGACATTAAGATATATGGTACCTAATTTAGGGCAGAAACTTAAATATATATATATATATATATATGAATATATATATAATAGACACAGACATATTGATATATATATCCATATAAAATATATCATTAAGTACCACCTAAATGTATACACACATGTATATGCACATAAACAAATGCACACATATATGTAAATCATATTTGTGAATACATACCTGTGGTACACACATGTGCACATATGTAATGCATAAATATATTGTGTGCATATAATATACATATGTGTATACTGTGTATGTGTATATCTATACACTTACACACATGCTATTTTTAGTGGATTTGTTGTGGTACTTCAAGGGATTATGCCCCAACTTGCCCCTTTTCAATCCTCCTAGGAGGTTTGAGGCTTTGGGGAATGTCACAGTGTGTGAAGACTGGTTTCCCTAATGGAATGTGCCATACAAAATTGCATCCTGTTAATGGAAAGTGACAGAAAGTAGGGATTCTTTAATCAGAAGTGATGCATAAGACTCCATAGCTGAGATTAGCCATGCACACACTGCTGCTTTCTCTTCTAAGACTTTGCTGCCTGCTTTGTTTTGTGCCTTGGAAATGTGCTTTCCCAGGTTATTTCAAACTAGGATATGCCAACTTCAGATTCAAGCTTGTCTAGTCAGGAAGTTATGCCTGACTCTGTACTTACTTTCCTGAGAGTGACCCTCAAGTTTTGGATTGACTTAACTTGAAGTGGCATAGGAAACCACATTCCTAGGGCATTAAGTTAAAAGACAATCAGTGTCCTGAAGTGGAATTGCAGGCAATAATGATGTTGAAAATGATCACTCCTTAAATTTCTTGTGGCACTTTCAATTTCTTTTTGCATTTCTCAAACTTATGCTTTTACAATAATAATTAGTGTCCATTTCTCATCCCTTACCTCACAATTAGACTGTAAATTATATGAGGATTTTTGTGTACATGTGGCCTTTCCGATGTTCCCAATCATTAGGGTTCTCTGACAGAAATCATTTTGTATCCATTTGTATATGTTTTGCCTTCAAACCATAAATCAGCTAGTTGGCGCAGCAGTTAGGTAATTGCACCTGAATTCAGGAAGATTTCATTTCAAATACTTCCTTATACACTTTCTAGCTGTGTGATCCTAGGCAAAAAAAAAGACAAACAAATGAACAAACAAAAAAACCTTAACTTCTTTCTGCCTCAGTTTTCTCATCTATAAAATGTGGGCAATACCTACTTCACAGAGTTGTTATGAAAATAAAGTTAGATATTTGCAAAGCACTTTGTAGACCATAAATTATTATATAAACTCATGGTAGTAGTAGGAAGAGGAGGAGTAGGAGGAGTACTAGGAGTTGTGTGTGTTGTGTTCTCATAGTAGAATGTAAGATCTCTGAGGGTAGGGAACATTTCTTCTTTGTTTTCGTATCTTCAGCAGGCAATACATTTCCTGACACATAATGGGAGCTTAATAATAATAATAATAATAATAATATTTATATTGTGCTTTAAGGTTTACAGTGTGCTTTAAATATGGTATGTCATTTGATCCTCAAAATACACTTATTAGGTAGGTTCTCTTAGTATCCTCATTTGCAGGTAAAGAAACTAAGACTGAGGATGGTTAAGGGTCATGACAAGGAATACACAGGTAGTATGTATCTAAAGCAAGATCTGAATATAGGTCTGTCTTGTCTCCAAGTCAAGCACTCTGTCAACTGTCCCACTTAAATTGATAAGTGCTTATTGGATGAATGAATGAATGCATAAAAGGGATCTAGACAAAGAATTTTAGGAAATATAAGAAGGAAAAGAATACTCTAATATGGGAGGAATAAAGGAAAGATACATGAAAATGATACCTTATTTGGGTCTAGAAGGAGGCTAGAATTAGTACAGATGAACCTATAGAGGTATAGAAGATAGGGTGACATTCGTCATTCATCCACTCCATGGATAATGGAAAACTGATTGCATACATTCTTGCATTAAAGTCAGAAGTTTCACATAATAGTAACAATAACAACAACAACAGCTGGTATTTGTATAGAGCTTCATGTTTTTCAAAAGACTTTACATACATTTTCTCATCTGATCTTTATAAAATCATGCAAGGTAGTTAATGCAAGCATTTTCATTATCTCTTTTGTAGGTGGAAAACAAGTTCATAGTTGCTAAACATATAGCCTCATAGTTGCAGGAAAAGGGAAACGTAACTAGACAACAGTTTACATTAAAAAATGAATTTAAAACAGAGGAAAATATCTGGCTGTTTTAACGAGCTATGAACTCAATGAGTCAAAAATATGAGGGGGAAGACATGCTCTCCTAGGCTTTATTCATCAGTAAAGGCATTTATTAAGCACCTACCATGTTCTAAGCATTGTTTTAAGGCCTGGAAATATAAGGAAAGGTAAAAGACTGTCCCTGCTCTTGAGGATTTAACAGTCTAATGACAGCATACAGAATGAGAGAAACCATAGTTCATGTTCCTGGCCCTGGACAGACCATATCAGGTATAATGTGTTCAATTCTACCTATAACATTTTAGAAAAAAAAATTAGACAAGTTGGAAAATACATGCAGAAGAGGATAACTAGGATCGTGAGAGGCTTGGTGAATATGACACAGGAAGATTGGTTGAAGGAACAGAGAATGGTTACCTTGGAGAAGAAAAGGTTTAGAGGTAAGATGCCAACTCTTTTCAATGATGTGGAGAGATTTCACATGGAACAGGGTTTAGACTAGCTTTTCTTTGGCCCCCCAGGCAGAGCCATGGGAGAAAGTCACAAAGGTGCATATTTATGTTTGTTACAATGAAAATTTCCTATCACAAGCAATCAACATCTAGAATATGTTGCCAAAAGAATATGAGGCTCCCTCTCATCAAGGTCTTCAAGTCAAGGCTGAATAACCACTACCTGAGGATCTGGTGGAAGGGATGGTTGGTCAAATACGGGTTGGACTAGATGATCTCTAAAGTCCCTCCCAGCTCCTAAATTCAATGATTCTGTGGATTTTCTAAATATACATATTCTGTAAAAGGGATAAATGGAGGCTATGGAGTCAAAGGATCCAAAGCCAAATATTAGCTCAATCACTTATTGCCTTTGTGACTTTGAATATATATGTTACTGTATTTTTCTTGACCTCAGTTTTCTCATTCATAAGATGAATGGGTTTGACTAGATAACCAATAAGGTCCCTTCCATGTCTAAATCTATAATTATGGCTATGCTGATTAAAATAGGACATTATGAGTCATTACTCCTAAATGTCAAAATCACAACTATAATCAAAGTTTTCAGATATCCAATTTTATAGTCTTTCCATTAAATCAAAACTGTTGATATTTTGCATGATCACAATTAGGCCACTGAAATTTGGTATTCTTCTACCAATGTGAAACAATTGCACTTGATGAATTCTTTGTTAAAATTTTTAATTTCCCGTGTCCCACAAGGGGATCCCTAATTATCAGAATGCTTAAAGTCCATGAAAAGGTCATAGAATCTATGTGATAGGAAGGACCTCAGAAAACTTCTAGGCCAAACCATAATAATGAAAAAAATCCCTCTACCACAGGAGTTCTCAACTTGAAGTCTGTGAACATATTTTTAATTCAATTTTATTTTCATTTACAAATTCTCTCACTTCTTCCACCCATTGAAAAGACAAGAAATATAATACCCATTATACATTGTGAACTTATTTTAAACATATTTTAGAACTATATTTCAATATAATTGTTTCTTTTGTAATCTTATGTATGTTAATTGGTGCATTTCAGTACCATTCCATGAAGGGATCTGTAGGCTTCACCAGATTGTCAAATGGGTCCAGGGCACAAAATAAAAGATTAAGAAGCCCTCTTCTATAACAATCCAAGAGGTGGTTATCCAGTCTCTGCTTGAAGTTATTCACTGGCAGACATCTTGTAACTGAACTTTTGGGGATCATTCATGTGGAATCTGAAAAAAAAATCATCCATTACCAGTGGATACAATATTCCCAAATGTGACTAGGAATACCTTAAATGTGCCAACAGCACCCTCCCTGAGTTGGGGATTTCCTGAGATCTGGAGCCCACCAGGAGCAGCACTAAAATTTCTTGTCTTTCTGGGTAATCCTTATTACAGAGATCTCTGGCTACTTCTGGTTCCTTCCTTCTCTTCCCATTGGTTTCATCTCTGTTGCTTTTGCAGGGCTCTGATGTGGAAGGAAGAAGTTCACCAGATTAATTGATCATCTGGCAGTCAGGACCCTACTATAAACCTTTTTTTGGGACTCCCAGTCCCTTGTTCTTTTTCTCTCATAATCATAACCATAATATCTAGCCTTGATATGGTGCTTTAATATTTGCAAAATGCTTTATATGTATTATGGCAAGAATCAAATGATATAATATGTAAAGTGCATCACAAAATGTAGAGACATATATTCTAGTTATTATTAGTATTATTAGCATTATTGTCTCATTTGATCTTGAACTTTGTAATATTGGTGCTATTATTATACTCATTTTACACATGAAGAAACAGAGGTTAAGTGATTTAACTAGTATCTGAGGCAGGATTTGAACTCAGGTCTCCTTGTTAGACTCCAACTCCTGATTGTAATCAGACAGACTCTTGCTCCAATCCTCCCCATCCCCACATGTATCTCTTTCTAACTGACAAGGCACTAATTCCTCCCCTGGAATTCCAGGCAGATGCTTCCTTGTTGAGAAGGAAAATAAACTTGACCTTCCCCACCTGAATCCCTTTGGTTTTGCTTGTTTTCTGTGGCTCAACATAAAGATATGGCCCTGATATTCTGGTTGATATGGACAAGGAAGGTTAAAAAAAGAAAACAAAATCCTTAAAAGCACGTAATACTAGTAATCAGTCCTCAAATTTGACAACTGGCCTTTTGTGGCCCAGTGGAGGGATAAGTGAGAAAAGTCCATTTAACGAGGTAATTTTTTAAGCTAAGAAGGTAAGACTAAAAGTATTGTTATGCATTTTAGGGTAAAGATTTGATTAAACAGAGCACTTTTAAACAAACACACACACACAGAACTCTCTGCAAAGTAAAATGTAGATACAGTTAGGCTTTAATTTCTTTAATGAATACACGTAATATCTTTTATGAATGAATTTTCAATATGAAATGTGAATACCTACCTTTTTCACAGTTTTAGGTTGCCTTAATAAATTCATTATATTCAGAATGATGTTCTGCCCTGATTTGACCACTTCTAGAGTATTCCATGGCAGTTAACATTCTATAGAACTTTAAAGGTTAGAAGGTATTTCCCCATAACAACACTAAGACATAATGAAGTAATGCTACACAACCACCTTAAGTAAGAAAAAGGAACATAAAATCTAGAGAGAACAAAATTGCATATTATCTAGTTCTGCACACCACATTTTGTCAAGAACATTGATAAGATAGGGGGAGTGACCATGGAAGAAGGGAGTGATCATGGATTTGAGGGGACTTGAAACCATGTCCTTTGGTTGAAGGACCCAGGGGTGTTTAGCAGGAAGAAGACTTGGGGGGCAACCTGACCCATTTTCCAATATTGTGAATGAGTTCATGAAAGAAAGAGAGGAAATCTGTTCAGTGTTACCTCACAGGGCAGAATAAGGAGCAGCAACCAGTGTGACAGAGAGTCAAATGTTCATCCAACATGAGGAAAACACTTCTTAAGAGCATAGAGACAATGTGGAGCAGCATGGTATTAGATAGACCTTTAGATTAAGTGTCAGAAGACCTGAGTTTGAATCCTGGCTTTGGTACTTATTAGTAATGTGACTCAGATTAAAAGATGTTACTTTTCTGAGCCTCAGTTTCCTCATCAGTAAAAGTGAAGTTAATTATATTTACACTAGCACACAACAGGCTTGTTTTAAATAAAGGGATATGTAAACATGAACTATTATTTTTATCATTAGAGTTGCCCACAAATGTCACAATTTCTCTTAAAAAGCATTGAATTTTAAGATGACTAGAGGGCTTCAAGCACAAAATGATGAGAGTATTAAACTTATTATTCAGGTAGAGTTTGAACTAGTTGATTTTTAAGGACCCTGCCAACCCTGAGATTTTGTGATTCTCTGGGCTCTGATATATATATATATATATATGAATCATTAAGTTCATCATTTTGAAGATTGTCTTTTAAACAAAGTTTTTTAAAATATTGGAATAAGGATATTTGACCTCAAATTTGAAATAATTTCAAAAATTACTAGCCCCTAACTTCAACATGAACTGCCAAGAAAACTTGGCTTGTGGAGTATGAGCCTGTGGCATTAACCAAGAACCTCAGCATCCTGAATCATCTCCTACATGTTAAAATGGATTAGATGAATAATTTTTCTATTGTCTCAATCTAGACTCTTTCAAATGTCACTTTCTATCAGGGAAAAGCAACTTCATGCACTATTTTACATTAAATAAACTTGGCCTAATTCATTGCTTTTTATCAGGAAGACCAGCTCTCATATAAATTTATATTAGAAACCTAGTCGCATACGTTATGTTCCACTGGGGGAAACTAACTTTTTTTTTTCCTGTAATACATTTGGTAAATCTTTCCTTTCATTTTATTGGAATTTGTAATCTTAGAAATTCATCCACGTGTCAGTGTCTTTGCATCATGAAGGCACAGCTGTTTACATAAAAGAAATGTAGTTTCATGTCACTTTACATATGGTACATCATCTTTCCTGTCTTGGAATAATCTTTACATTTAATGAGCATGTCTTCTATTCCAACATTCTCAAGAAAGGCAGAAAAAAGTATTTTGTCTTTTTCTTTGTTTTTAAAGGTTTACAAGCTATACTTTATTACTTATGGACTGATAACATTAGTAAAACTGAGTTGTTTCATTATTGAAAAAAATTAGTTGACTGGATAAAATCTGTCTAGCTGTTGGAATTTTAAAAGCCCTTTTAAATAATTTAAACCTTGTTTGAAAATAACTCAACTTAAACTCAACGAATATTTATTGAGTATCTACTATGTTTAGAGCCATATTTCAGAATGTATAGGGCATACAAGAGTGAAAAAGATATAGATCTTGTCTTCAAGTAACATTCTAATAGAGAAAATAGTTAATTCCTACAAAGAAATGTATAATAAGCAAACTATGGTAAGCTGGTAAAAAAGGCCCCCACTGTTATGAGGGAACCAAAAAGGGAGTGATTCCTTCTGGCTGAGGAAAGCAGAGAAGGCAATTCAGACTGATTCTGAGGCACAAGTAAGATTTCAAGAAGAGGAAATAGACAAGAGAGCTTCCTCAGGAAGCAAGGACTGTACCATTTTTATGTTTGCATCCCCAGTATCAAGTGTAATGACTTGCCAGACTATAGTTTTAAAAATATTTATTGAGTTGTGTTTGAGTTTATGATGTGACATAATAGCTAATATTTATATAACACTTAAAGATTTGCCAAGCATTTTAGAAACATTCCTACATTTAATCCCTGCAACAACCATGGGAGATAGCTGCTATTATTATCCCCATTTTGTAGATGAGCCAAATAGATGATTTCTCTGTCTAGTGAGTACGTGTAGGGTTGTACCAAAACCAACTTATATTGTCTTGGTATAGTCAATTGTTAAATTTTCAATATGAGCATTTATATCTTACAAACAGGCAAACAATAAAAATCAAGACTTATTTTATTGTTTTGTTAATTGTTTGGAGTTCAGAAAGTGATTGAGAAAACATTAATAATGAAGATAAATTGTTTTATTATTACTATTATATCAGTTGTAAAAGTTTCATAGCACACCACTGGATACAGGGGTCTAGAACTTGGGAAATAGTTGGGTGGTAGTGATAGACTTAAGAGACATTCATGGGGAGGTGATAATTGAAATGATTTCAACAAATTGAGATCACCCAGGGAGAAAAAAAATCATTTCTGTCAACAGTTCACTTTGGGGGCTAGATCAAGCTAATATATTTCTCCTTTCCTGATAATGAGAAATTGATGTTCTATAAGAGAAATTCAGCATGACTTGGCTACAATGCTAATTGTTCCCTGTTGCTCCATGGTTTATAAAGTAAAATCCTCATCATACTTTTATCAAGGACATAGTGCAAATATTATGATTCCCACTTTATAAATGAAGAAAATGAAACTTAAAGGGTTTAAGAGACTTGCTCACAGTCACATAGCTAGTAAGTACCAGAGCCAGGACTTTAACATGAATCCTATTTCCTATCTTGCAAAATGAAATCAACTCAGTAACTCACATCTTTTCAAATCATTTCCCATCCCTACTGCAAGACTTCAACATGGCTGTCAGTACCGTCTCTTCCTTTTTCACTTTTCTTCTATGTGTTGCCTTCCCCATTAGATTGGGTGTTCCTGGAGGGCAGGGACTATTCTATGCATTTATTTGTATAGCACTTAGATATGGCAAGTCATAGGTACTTAACAAATGTTTATTTTATTTTTTTAATTTTTTAATTAATTAATTATTTTTCAGTTTTCAACATTCACTTCCACAACATTTTGAGTTCCAAATTTTCTCCCCATCTCATCCCTCCCCCATCCCAAGATTGCATGCATTCTGTATACCCCTTTCCCTCCTGATCTGCCCTCCCATCTATCTCTCCTCCCTTCTCTTATCCCATTCTCCTTCAATTTTCCTGTAGGGCAGGATAAATTTCTGTACCCCATTTCCTGTATATCTTATTTCCCAGTTGCATGTGAAAACAACTTTTTAACATTTGTTTTTAAAACTTTGGATTCCAAATTTTCTCCCTTCCTCCCTCCCCAACCACCCCCATTGAGAAGGCAAGCAACTTGATACAGGTTATACATGTGCAGTCATGCAAAACACTTCCATAGCAGTCATGTTGTGAAAAACTAAGTATATTTCCCTTAATTCTGTCCCACCCCCCCCATTTATTCTATTCTCTCTTTTGACCCTGTCCCTCCTTAGAAGTGTTTGCTTCTGATTACCCCCTCCCCCAATCTGTCCACCTTTCTATCATTCCTCTGCTCTCTTGTACCCTTCCCCCCCATTTTTCTGTAGTGTAATATAGATTTCCATACCCAATTGAGTGTGTATGTTATTCCCTCCTTAAACCAAATCTGATGAGAATAAGTTTCACTCATTTCTTCTCACCTTCTCCCATTTCCCCCCCACTGTAAAAGCTTTTATTCATCTATTTTATGTGAGATAATTTACCTCATTCTACCTCTCCCTTTCTCCTTCTTCCAGTATAGTCCGCTCTCACCCCTTAATTTTATTCTGCAGATATTACCCCTTCATCTTCAACTCACCCTGTGCCCTCTCTCTCTCTCATATCTCTATATATATAGAGATATAGATATAGATGTAGATATAGATGTAGATATAGATATAGATATATAATACATACATATATTTCGCTCCAATTACCCTAACACCGATAAGGATCTCTTGAGTACAAATATCATCTTTACATTCAGGAAACAGTTCAACCTTAATAAATCCCTTATGATTTCTCTTCCCTATTTACCTCTTCATGTTTCTCTTGAGTCTTGTTTTTGAAAGTAAAATTTTCTATTCGGATATGGTCTTTCATCAAGAATGTTTGAAAGTCCTCTATTTCACTGAATGTTCATTTTTTTTCCCCTGAAGGATTTTTTTTTTTGATCATGACTTTCAGATAGTCCAATAATTTTTAAATTCTCTCTCCTGGATCTATTTTCTAGGTCAGTTGTTTTTCCAATGAGATATTTCATATTGTTTTCTATTTTTTCATTCTTTTTGATTTGTTTTACAGTGTCTTGATTTCTCATAAAGTCATTAGTTTCCAATTGCTCCATTCTAATTTTGAAGGTAGTATTTTCTTCAGTAAGCTTTTGGACTTCCTTTTCCATTTGGTCAATTTTGCTTTTTGAGACACTCTTCTCCTCGTTGGCTTTTTGGACCTCTTTTGCCATTTGGGTAGGCTATTTTTTAAGGTGTTATTTTCTTCAGTATTTTTGGGGGGCTCTCCTTCAGCAAGCTGTTGACTTGCTTTTCATGATTTTCTTGCATCACTCTCATTTCTCTTCCCAGTTTTTCCTCTACTTGTCTTACTTGCTTCTTAAACTCCTTTTTAAGCTCTTCCATGGCCTGGGACCAATTCATATTTTTCTTGGAGGCTTTGGATGTAGGAGCTTTGACTTTGTTTCTCTTCTTCTGGTTGTATGTTTCAATCTTCTTTGTCACCAAAGAATGATTCTATGGTCTGACTTTTTTTGCGAGGTTTGGTCATGATTCCAGTCAATTACTTCAGTTATAAACTCTTTGTTAAGGTAGGGGTCTGCTTTCACTGTGGAGAATGTACTGTCCCAATCTTCAGGGGTTTTGTGCAGCTGTTTTCAGAGATACTTCTAGGGACCTGTAAATTTTCCATTCTTCCAAGGTGGTGTGATCAAGGGCAAGGTGTTTACTCCTTTCCTGGCCTGGGCTCTAGTCTATGAGTGACCACAAGCACTCTTTTCTGCCTTGGAACTGTGAAGAGGATTTCCTCTCCACCACCACTACAAGCTTCACCACTCAAGCACTCCTCTTCACCCAAGGACCACCACCCAGAACTATGACCCAGATCCAAGCATGGGCAAAGCAAGAGAATCTTGCACCAGCAAAGAGATCCCTTCAATTCCCCTCTGAACAGCCACTTGATTCCCCCTCAGTCTGTGGGCTGCAAGCTCAAGAAGCAGCCGCTGCCCTGGGTCCACATGTGGGGACTGGGGCTGGGACCGAGCTTCTCTCTCACCACCGCAGTCACAGACTTTTCCTACTGACCTTCTAAGTTGTCTTTGGTGTTAAGGGGTTGAGAAGTCTGGAAAATGCCACAGCTGCCTGTGATTCAGTCCTCTGAGGCCTGCTTCATGTTTGCTGAGGTCTGTTTTGCTGGCTCACTCATGCCGAACCGCGCTCCTTTCCCTACCTGGTATGATATACCTTTCTGATCAACCATCCAGGTTGTCTTGGGCTGGAAATTTGTTTCACTCTGTCTTTTTGTGGGTTCTGCTGCTTTAGAATTTATTTAGAGTCATTTTTACAGGTATTTGGAGGAGTTTGGGGGAGAGCTCAAGCAACTCACTGCTTTTACTCTGCCATCTTGGCTCTGCCCCACCCCTTAACAAATGTTTGTTGACTCTGACTCAATGCATAGCCTCTCTACTGAAACCTCTTCCTACTTAGAACCCCTACTGGTCAATTATGCTACAGCATTACCAGGGAACTGATGTTTTCCCAGAAACCTTTATTAACCAGCATTGGTGTGGAAAGGTAAAAATGAAATCCTAATCATTACTTCTTCCCCAAACTGGGAACAATCCACCTGCTGCCCAGACAATTGAGAGCTTGAAATGGGAGGGGGAAATGGTACCTTGAGGAGAACCAGAAATCATCTTAGCAAGATCACTGGATTGCTTTGCCTAAGCAGCTTCTAAACATATGGCCAAACACTTTGAGGGACCAACTTTCTCTAATTTCAAATTAAAAGCATGGAAATTATTTCCATTATTTGTATTGTTGTACTTGCTCCCAGAATCATTCTTTTCTAATTTTTCATGTGGAGATTATTGATTGGGTACAATCTTTTGGCTTTTCATCTTAATTTATCTGATAATATTAACTATTTAATAATGTGTGTAGTCATTCATTATATAATTAATTAGTTTTTAACATCCTGTTCTCTGACCTCTATCTCCTGATTTAAACTTTTTCAGAAGCATTATGATCTTTTCTTAAGTCTTAAAAGTTGACTATGGTATCTTCCAATATCCAAGTCTCAAGTCTCACCACCTTAGTGAAGCCTTCCCTACTCATGCTGGCCCAATAAAATTTGTCTGTTCTGATTTCCCAAGAAAAATCCAGTGAATACCAGACAATTCAGCATTTGCATACTTCCTGGCTTCAAGACTTCCTGGCTGTGTGACTGTGCTTTAGCTACTTAAACTGTTTCCTCCTGTTAAATAGAAAGAATAATACTTGTATAATCTTCCTTACAGTCTTGAGGTTAGCATAGTTCTTTATAAATCCTAACATGCTTTAAAGGTGTGAGTATGCATACTTATGCTATCTTGTAATTTTTTCTATCCTTTCTTTGTTTCTCATAATTTGAAATGTCAGGTTTATATAGCATACCTATCAAATCTTTAGATGGCACAAAGCCAGGAGAGTTAGCTAGCATGTTGTATTAGAGTCAGGGTACAAAACAAGGATACAGGATATAGAATAAGACAATTGAACTAAATCTAATGGCATGAATAGGGATAAATATGAAGTCCTACATATGAGTTCAAGGAATTAACTGCACAAGTACAGAAAAAGTCCAAGGATAAAATAGTTTATGTCAAAAATATCCAGGACTTTTATTCCACCATAAGCTCAATATGAGTCAATGACATGTGAATGTCAAAAAGGTTAACATGTTCTAAGAGTATGTTGGATAACAGTGTGCAGAACATGGGGCATAAGAGTTTAACATTATTGTTCCATGGTTACACCACATCTGGAGAACTATGTTTACTTCTGGGTGCCGCACAGTAGGGGGTACAATGATAAACTGGAATGTGTCTAAAGGAGATTGAATAGCATAGTGAAAGGACTTGAGATCATGCCATATAAAGACTAGCCAAAGAAACTGGGAGTATTTTTACTAGAAAAGAGAGGCCTTCATGGATAGTTTTCTTCAAGCTTTTGAAAGGCTGTATGCAGAAAAATAAGTTTGCTCCAATTCACACCTGAGAGAAGAATTAGTCATAAGGTGGGTGGAACTGCAAAATTATCTTCTTTGAAGTAAGGGCAATTCTTCACATTTAGAAGGGTTCAAAAGAAGAATAGGCTGCCTTACACAGCAATAACTTCTCAATGACTTCAATTTAACAAATATTTAAGTGTCTACTATGTGCAAGGTGTTTGCTACTGTCGTAGAGGAGATCTAGCACATATTCCAAATTAAAGAAGAATTCACTATGGAAAGCAACATCCTCCAGATGCTACTGTTTGTGGTGACATCACCCTAGTTGTATCAAGACTTGGAACATTGCAGAGCCTCCTGGATCAGATCTATAACCACTCAAAAGACCTTGATCTAACCATGCACATATGAGGAACCAACTGGATAATGAATGCATGCTGCTCAGATTGAAGCAAGCAATCTACAATCTAGGGACAATCTAGAATACTTATTTGTGTGTGTGTATGTGTTATTCAAATGACATTTTGAATGTATATAGAATAGAGACTGTCATTACTTTTACTACAGCTTTGCAGCACTAATAGAATGTTGAAGGTAGAAGAAAAGCCATTGGTGTTGACAATTTTTAAAATGTCTGTTCATGAAATGACTTCATGTGAAATACAATTTCCTGTGCAGTCATTGAGAAAATGAATGTTTTACCTGTATTTCATGTAGATTTATGAGGAATATGGATAAGACAGAAAATGATAAAAATAGTGGAAAACCTTTCCTCATTAGCACTGTTTTTATATGTTATGTTTTAAGGAATAATACCATTATTGTTATAATTTATTGCAGAGATTTAAATTGTGAGGAGTGGGAAAGTACAATGCATTTTTTTGGGGAAAAAGCTCTTCTTTTGATTAAGAGGAGACAAAGAGAAAAGACTAATCTTGAGGGAAAATAATAAGGTCCTTAAAAGAATCTAATTTAATATCTCTATGGTGTGAACTGAATCACTAACTATTATGTAGAGTGTGAGTGACATATTGTGACTATGACATTGGTCATAGTCAGAATATTATAAATAATTTTATATGAATGTATGTTTATTATTGCTTTAATTCATTAACAAATTATATGTGATTTTTATTTTAATGTTTAAATAGAGATAAATATGAATAACTCCTATTAAGAAAGGAAGTTTCTTAATTTCATGAAATAATTAGCATTTAATGAACTGGAGTGGATACTCAAGTTAACTTATTAATAAGAAAGAGGTTGCAAGTTTAATAATGAAAAATTAATTATCCAAACACACATGTAGATTGCCATAGAGCTCAGGATGATAAAAATAAATATATAGTAATGAGTCAAGTGACATTCCATGGTTGGGCTGATATAAAGATGAGCATGGTCAGGCTCTAGACTCCATTAAATCTTACTACATGTTGAGAGGAGGATAGTCTCATCATCCTTTCCTTATATACCTGCTAAATTTATATCTTGGGCAGACACCACAAATGGACAATTTGAGCATAGAATCAAACTGGATAGCAAGCTTTGCAGCCCTTGGGAAGTGAAATATCTCCATTTATGACCCAAATTCTGCCTGAAACATGGCTGATCTTTTTTAAATAACAATATTCTAGCAGTGATGGCTGTGATTCATTAATCACTAGTCTTCCAGGTATCACAAGATTACAGGAGCATAAATTTAAAGCTGGAAAGTTATCTAATTCAATCCCTTCCTTCTTCAGTTGAGGAAACTGAGACACAGAGATGACTTTAGGTAACTTGTCCAAGGTCAGATAGAGCCAAGATTGAAACACAAGAGCTCTGACTGTCAAACTAGCAGTTATTCAGAGGGCAATGGGAAGGTGCATATTAGATATGTGCAGGAGATGACACATGCAAATTAGGAGCTACAAAGAAGAATTAGAGTAAATATTGTCATCAGAGAAATGTATGCTCAAAAGAAGAGATGGGCTAGTCACAAGACCGAAGTAAGATATGGCCAATAGATAGTTTTTGTACTCCTCTTTTTATCCTTGTGCTAGCAAGAGGAATTTTTGAAGACTTTCAGCAAATTAATGAGAGGGAAAAAGAAAAAACAAACAAATCAAGAATCACAGGGGCAGCTAGGTGGCACAGTAAGTAGAGTACCGGCCCTGGAGTCAGGAGGACCTGAGTTCAAAATCTGACCTCAGACATATAACATTCATTAGCTGTGTGACTCTGGGTAAGTCACTTAACCCCAATTGACTCACAAAAAAAATCACATAGGATGAGCAGACAGGGGTAGGTTGTTATCTACATCAGGGGTGTCAAGATCACTATTGCAGCCCACAGAACTCCATAATATATCATAATGAAATGCAATTGGAAAATAGTTTTTTAAAATAAATAAAAATACAATATAACAAAAAATTTTATTAATTTTTAATCACATCTGATTCTTTGTGACTGCTTTCGAGGTTTTCTTGACAAAGATACTGGAGTGCTTTGACATTTTCTTCTCCAGATCATTTTACTGATAAGGAAATTGAGGCAAAAAAAGTGACTTGCACAGGGTCACACAGATAGTAAGGACTGAGGCCAGATTTGAACTCAGGTATTCTGACTCTAGGCCCTGCCGTCTATTCACTGCACCATCTAGCTGCCCCTACAATATAACATAAATATTGTTAATTTGTGGATTTTGTAGTCTATATGCCCCCAAAAGGATCAATTTTTGAGTTTGACACCATTGATCTACACTATCGAAGGGAATTTCACACTGATTAGATCACAGAGCCATCTGAGTATTTATGTATAAGTAAAGTGCTGTGCACTAGGCATTGGGGATAAAAAGACAGGAAGGAACTAGATCCTGAGCTCAAGAAGCTTAAATTACACTGTAGCTTTTAAAACATTCCTTATCACTGATGATCTTAAAGCTAACCCTGGAGACATATTCCAGATGTTATAGAGGAGATTCTTTTTTAGAGATACTTCCTTTAATTCATCTCCTAATTTATATCTCCATAATTACCCATCAGCTTCTGGTAGAGAAGAATAAATCCATTCACTAATTAATTAATTTAAATCCTACTGAAGCCCTCAAGTTTCCCATGGAACACATTACTTATTAGAATTATGGATAGGAGAATAATTTATGAATAAACAAGAGATAGAGAGCAAAGTTAGGTGTAAAATGGATAATTTCAATTACATCAAATTAAAATGTTTTTGTACAAAAAAAGAAAAACAAATGTAACCAAGATCAGAAGGAAAACAGAAAATTGGGGGGGGGGGAATTATAGACAGTTTCTCACATAAAGGTCTCATATCTCAAATATATAAAGAACTTTGACAAATCTATAAGAATACAAGTCATTCCCCAACTGATAAATGGTCAAAGGTTGTTACGTTGAAATTTTATAAATAGAAGATCATTACAGGTCACCAAGAGTAACTTTCATATTATCCATACAACAGGAATATGTTTATCCTGGATATTAATGAATCCTAGACCCGGAAGGAATCATAGGTTTTATCTAAGCCCCTCCCCATACCTAAACGGAATCACCTCTATACAGTCTTCAATGGGTGATCATTTAGTATTTCTTTGAAGATCTCTCATGATAATAAGATCCTACCTCCCCTGCCCCAAGTACCTCAACAGCTCATTCTGTTTAAGGAATGATTCTGATTATAAAGAAGTTTTTACTTGTGCCAAAATCCATCTATTTCTTCTAGTTTTAGCCCATTGAGTTGAGTAGCACAAATCTCTCTTCTACATAGCAGTCCTTTGTATAAATATTCAAAGTCAGCTAACATGGTCGATCTCCTTAGTCTTCTTTGGGAGTAAAAATGGCCCAGTTTTTTCAATGGATTCTAATACAATTCAGTCTCCACAGCTCTTGCATCCCAATAATCATCCTCTGCCTACACTCCAAATTGTAATATTCTTCCTAACATGTTGCCCTGAGAACTAAAGTGCTGTGAAGATAGTCTGACCAGACAGCTCTTCATTCTCAGTTCTTAATCTGCAACCCTCAAACCATATGTAGTGAAATGATCTTAAAATATTAGGATCTAGCAGATGAAATTAATGCCATGTAGAAACAGGTCAAGATACACAGCATCCCTTTCTGTCTGAAGGCTATTGTATTTGTCCCAAAGATGTGTTTATCTTCATCTACTCTAGTTCAGTTACAAAATTTATTTTATCCACCTGTACCACAGTCCACAGAAATAATATAGTTAATATTATTGAATACAAAAGAATAATATCAGCATAATGACTTTTCCTCAGCCTGGTTCTGAGTATAATCAAAAGATTTGAGAAGAGGCCAACAACAAAAACAAAGACAACAACAACAGCCACCAAAATTTGGAACTAAAATGTGGAGGGCACATTGGATCATCAGACAAGGACAACACCTACAAGCAAATTGGTCTCAAAGGACAAAACACTAGAAACATAGAGAAAGCAAAGAGAAGCTGGTGGCTCTATATGATAAAATCCTTACTAACATGCTGAATAAGGAGAACCAGTTGGAAGGGATCAACATTATAGGCCACCAGTCTGGATGGACCTATCCATTTAGCCCTGTAAAATGGATCATAGCAGTTTTGCAAAGTATCCTAACAGAACCTATACAATATTGACTAAACACAGGGTCCTTCACCATAAGGAATCTGTCCTAAGGTTAATTCCTCACTAAAAAAGAAGAAAATTAATCTTTAATGCATGTGAGAATGAATGAAATGCATTTATTAAGCATTTAGCATGTGCCAAGCACTGTTCTAAGCTCTGGGCAAAACAAAACAAAAACCCAGAACAAAACAAACAAACAAACAGACAGACAAACAAAAAGATGGTTTTTGTTCTCAAGTAACAAGCTCTAATTGAGGGAAACAGAAAATAGATGTTCAGGTTCTGGTTGGATGAAAAAACCTGGAAGCCCTAAGGCTGCAGTGATAAGGAACATCAAAAGGCCTTTGTGTCACTAGGTTAGAACTCTGGAGGGAATAGAGATATAGCACATGGTAAGGCCTATGGAACATCATAGAAATAAGTGCCAGGCAAAGTGGTAAGACCTATTGGTCTTCCATGTTACAAGCAAAAATAAAGTTCATAACTCATATTATCTAAACTATCTGAGCAAGGAATCAATCAGGATAAGTTCTAGGTGGTTTGAAGCTAAGGGAAGATTGGTGGTGGGGTGGGAGAAAGACAGGAACAAAGAATTCCCTTTTTCTCCAGGCTTCCCTGAATGGATTTTACTCAGCCAAGAGTGAGGAAAAAGATAGATGGGAAGTAGAGAAGAAAGGGCAGGAGAGACGTGGAGGTAGGACAGAGAATAAATAAGGAAAAAGAAACAGAGGGAATTATACTTCAGGTAGCACCTTCTCACCTTTCTGGCCATCCTAGATAGATTCTGGGCAATACCACACCCAGAAAGGTAGAAGAAGAAAAGACAGAAGGTGAAGGGTAATCTGTGGTGGCTCAGTCAATCCACATGTATTTTGGGCAGCCTGGGCCTGGAGAGAGAAGGAAAGAGGCCATGGCAGTGGGTCACTTCATTTCCCAGGCTACATAAAAAACTTTTAGAATAAGAAGACATCACTTCACCAAGTTAAATATTAAAAGCAAATAACAAGTACATATCACTGAATCTGTCAAATTGGTCTCTCTCTGGGTGCAAACTGAAAAGGGGCTAAGATAGAAAAATGGAGTCAAAAGACAAGGTTACTGCCATCAGATATTACAAAAGGGGTTATTTCTAAGGAGTCCAGACTTGGTGATCAATGAAAATTATGAAAAGAGAGAATAAAAACTTTGTACTATATCTTCATAAGCTTAAAAAATAAAAAAAAAATAGCACCTACAAAGTACCAAGCAAGACATCACCTCATAGCTAGAATTATATATCAGAAATTTCTTATCTTTTGTGGAATGACAAATAAGAAATCCTTACACTATAAATACAAAAATCCAGAACTCAACCAATAAATTATATTACAGCATGATGTTTATTGTGTTGCCCCTAATTACCCAGACAGAGCACTTATCCATAAAATCTTAAGAACAACTTTTTTAAGAAATCACCAAAAAAAGTGCTTAATTTCCACATTGCATTAAACAAAAAAAGTAATAAATATAATGACCTAGCAGAAAAAAATCAGAATAATGTAGAAACCAGATAAGGTGCACAATCATATCTGCTGTTTGGACTGACTGTAATGTACTAAGGATGAGTTAAATGAGCTTACAGAGGATGAGCTTATAACATAATATTTTTATTCATTGATAAAAAGAATGTATCTTATTCATCCAAGTGATAGTCTATGGAACACTAAATATGAAGGGATAACAATAAGATATCAAAACAGAATATCAGTTTGTCCCAGGAACTTTTCTATCTAACTCTTACAAATGATTAAATTCAAAGAATTTTGAGAAGTGAGGGATTAAGAGGAGGGGAAATCATGGCAAAATTGGCAACTGAGCAGAATCTTAAAAGATAGGAATTTTAAAGGATATACAGAAGGAGGGTGTATATCTAGTCACAGGCAACAGCTTTTGTAAATACACAGCAGCAGGAGATTTAATCTATCAATGAATCAATACCTATTTAATGAAGGCCCATTAATGTGCTTCCCATGACCATTATTCTGTGTGATGTAAAAATGCAGAATAAATAGAAGACAGCCCATGTCCCCAAATATTTTACAACCTTAATAGGTAATATTTATATAGTACCTTAAATTTTGCAAAC
This sequence comes from Vombatus ursinus, assembly GCF_900497805.2. Classification (NCBI taxonomy): domain Eukaryota; kingdom Metazoa; phylum Chordata; class Mammalia; order Diprotodontia; family Vombatidae; genus Vombatus; species Vombatus ursinus. The sequence goes on from NW_020945437.1 coordinate 13,504,253, forward strand.
CTCTTTATCTATATTAGCTTGTTTGATTCCTTGTGAGATAGGTCACATTATTATCCTCATTTTGTAGATGAGGAAACTGAAGCTGATAGAGATTAAGTGACTTGGCTAGGGTCACACATTTTATTGTCTGAAGCAGGATTTGAATATGTTCCTTATTCCTCATCCAGGGTGCAATCTACTTTGTTTGCCATCTACCCACCTCTACCATTGTGGTTGTGAGAGAAAACAAAATATCATTAGGCAAAAACTCAAAGCAATGCAAAATAATGAAACACAGATTATAGATGATCAAGGTCCAAACTGAGATGGGTAGGACAGTTATGGGCAATGATATGATAAGAATTCCAAGAAGGGGGACATCATTGTAAGTTGTGGCTGCTGTGAATGTTAGCACAGAGAAGGTGGAGTTTGAGCTGGCCTGAAGGATGGGCAGATTTTGGATGTGAGCCACAAACACCTCCACCATTTTTTTTCCTTTTGACCTTCAGGTAGCTGATCCCATCTGTTTACCCAAGTCCTGACTCTTGAAGCTAAGTTAATTGAATAGCTGTTCCTTTCCTTTTATCTTCTTGAAGTTGGGTGGGAGAAGTTGTCTGGGCATCGTAAATCTCCATCGGTTCTAGTGCAAGGCTATATGCTCACTTCCATTGTAGCCTGCTTATATGTTATGATGATTTATCGTTTTAATCTTTTCCCTAAATGAGCACTGAGGCTATGCAACTGGCCCATATTTACAAAGACAACAGCAGCTAAATAAATAAATAAATAAATGATTATCTTAATAACCTTGAGATTAAGATATAATGTTATAAGGCCTGCCATGCCTGAAGAAATGTGCATTTCTCTTCCCTCTCTTGGCACTGCTTCCACACAGTTATTTTAGAACCCCATATTTTTTATCTGTGAATAATCCTGTATTGCCTTAGCCATAATTGCAGAACAATAGGCTGCTGCCCATTAAGTCAATGTCAGCTTTGGCAATACTTCCTTTCTTTGTCTATGGTCAGAAAATAAGGGGATCCACCCAGGCACACTTTCAGGATGAGTAAAGATTTATCACTTTAAATACCAAACTAAAAAAAATATTGTAGCCATTTGTTCTGCAGCCTGCCCTGGATAGGGATTTCAGAGATGTACTTCATTCTCCTTCCCAGTAACAACTTTCAGAATCTTTTTAGCAAGTTGCCAGGACAGCTTGAGACTGACTGACTGTCTCTGAACAATCCTGGATCACTAGACTGGGTTACATTCCAGATCTGCACCTATCTCAGGACCATATTGGACAGGGTAACTTGATTCAAATTAATACACCTAGCAATGTTATCAAGTAGGAAAAGGAATAAAAGCGGAAATCATGGTATAGCTGCTTCTCTATTCACCAGACTCTTCCCTCTTGGAATCTAACTTTACCACTAATTTCATTGAGAAGCCAGGGCCTTTCTGACCTAAGTTACCTTACATCCTCTCCTCTGAAGGATGGGGTATACTTCATCCCAACCCTTCACTTGTACCCACAATAGTATTCTGTTACTTTTGTTTATTATTTAGCCATTCCCTAGTGGAAGATGACACCCGTAATTAGTACTTGATCATGACAAAAATGAACTGCAACCCTGGTTAGGAAGTTGGAGGGCAGCAACAGGAGCTGAATTCAGGATCTTCTGTTATGGGGTTAGAAGAACAGTGCAATAGTTATGTTCTGAGCCCTGAAGGATTAGTCTGATATCCTAGTCAATCCTCTTCCATACTTCCTCCCCTGGTCATTTTCATGTGGGCTAAAATGTGATGTGGTGTTAGAAAAATGATTCATCATTGTTTCTCCATTTTTTTCCAATTGCTCTTTTGTCTGGCCCTCTTCTTGGATTTTTATTGAAATAGGTGCAGGGAAAACTGGATTTTCATGCTTCTTCATCTTCCATCATCATTGCTAGTCTTATAAAAATAGCATATTAAGAGCTATCATGCAGAAAAAAGATTTTTCAGAAAATTTATTGGTCCCAGAAAACAAAACTAGGACCAAAGGAGTAAAAAATTGTAAGTAGTCAGATTTTGGCTTGACTAATGAAAACATGTCTATCAATCTGAGCTATTCAACAAAATATAGAATTGGACAGCTCTAAGAGGTAGTGAACTAAACATTGTGGGAGGCTTTTTAGTATGTTTTAAGTAGGATCCATGTTTCAGGTAGATGGTCTATTACATGAACTTTGAAACCTCTTCTTTATAAGCTTTCTGATTCTTCACCTTGCCTCCAGGCTATTTTCTCTCTAATCCATTCTCTATCAAGCAGTCACATTGATACTTCTAAATTACACATCAAACTGTTTCACTTCTCTGTTCAAGAAAGCCTTATTTCAAATACCAAAAATAAGATTGAATGGATGGAGATGGAAAGCTCAAACAATTCCCTCTAAAATTCTATGACTAACAACTATATCTTCCTGAACACTGATTAGTGTATCAGAGTATTATACCCTTTGACTCCAAGGCAGGAAATACATAAATATTTTGCCCTGGATGGGGTGGTAATAGTGTGGGGAGAAGAATGATGAGTACAATGACAGAAGATTCCTGTGGAAAACAGAATTGGGTAAGATATTTCAGTAAAGCACCTTGACATCAAGGAGAATTAAAAAGTAGGAACAGAATAGGTTAGGTCCTCTTAGCAAAGATAAGCTTTTTTGTTATTTGTTTGTTTGTTTTTATTTTTGTTCCTGGATTTTTTGTTCCTTTATTTTTTGACTGGAGGCATTCCTTGAGTTTGTGGTTTTGCTTTAAAAAAAAATCAGAGGATCTTAAATTTAGCAGATCTTTTGGTTCAACATCATTTCCAATGCAGTTATCCCATGCAGAACTTATCTGAAGGATTATCAATCATTTATCCCCATTTTCCCCATTCAAGATCTATTTTAATCCTCTTTAAAATATAAGCAGTGTTTCCTATGCTATTGAGCTCACAAGATTATTGTGAGGAGAGTTCTTCATAAGCATTTAATTCTATCACCAAGAATGGTATATGTTATACATTTATAAGCTGGACTTTCTTAACCGATTGTAAAACAGGAATCTCACAATCAATACATGGAAGACATAGCTGATTTCCCCTTCTAAAACCACTCTTCTTCCTAGGTTCCCTATTTCTGTCAACAATATCACCATCTTCTATTCACCCAAAGCTTTTTCCCCCCCTTTATATCCCCAGCACTTAGCAACGTACTCAGGATAGAGTAGGCACTTAATAAATTTTTGGACAATCAAAATACATCTAGCTTATGTTTGAATATTCTCACAAACTACCTCACAAGGCAGCCCACTCTATTTCCAGGTAACACGGATTATTGTTAAGAGTAACTCACACTCACGGAATGCTGTGCAGAGAGGGTACTTTCCTTATAGCCACAATGTTGCATGGAAGTTACAAATGTTATTTTCACCATTTTGTAAATTTCAATTCAGAATCAGTGAAAGTAAAGGACTTGCCCATTCATAGTTACCCAGGAAGTAAAGATCAGGGTTAGGATTCTAACCCAAGTCTCCTGACTTCCAGCTGAGTGCTTATTCAATGACACCATGCTTCCTCTTTTTAGGAGTTCTATCCTAAGATGATTTTACATCTTCCTCCTTGTAACTGGTAGCCATTAGTCCCAGTTATGCCTTCTGGGGTTACACAATAATGGTACAGTTTATCTTCCAGGATAATACATAGTTTTCTTATATTTTATCCCTTCTTCATAAAACCTGATTATTTTCAGAGAGTGTAAAGAGGAAGAAAATATGGCCAAAAAGTCTGAGAAAGAGTGATTGGGAAGATGAGAGGGGAAACAGGAGAATTAATTGTTAACAGAATGCAAGGTAAGAGAGTTTCCCAAAAGTGAGTGCAAGCACCAGTGTTAAGTGCTGGCTAATTGAGGGCTTGTTGTTGTTGTTGTTGAGTTGTTTCAGTTGTGTCTGACTTTTTTCTGACCCCATTTGTGGTTTTCTTGGCAAAGATACTGGTGAGGTTTGCCATTTCCTTCTCCAGCTCGTTTTATGGATTAGGAACTGAGGCAAACAGGGTTAAGTGACTTGCCAAGGATCACACTGACAACAAATCTCTGAGGTCAGAATTGAACTCATAAGGATGAGTCTTCCTTATTCCAAGACCAATGCTCTTTCCGTTGTACCACCTAACTTCCCTTAATTGAGTGCTGAGAGTCAATTAAATTTGAGTTAATTAAGGTGACACTACATACGAAGTAACATTTAATAAACTCTCCAAGGCTTTATAACACATATTTGTAGCCCTACCCCCAGAAAGACTTAGAGGTCCCCTAAAGGATAGCTTTATGATGCTTTGTACCGGTAGGGAGACATGATTCCCAAAGAGACTTTTGAAAAGGGGGCAACAGAGAAAGAGAAAGACAGGGTGAGAAAGAATAGTGGACATCTCAAAATGTCCCTTGATTCCCAGAAGCTGCACCCTCAGAGACAGCTAACAGCTGACTTCTCATATGAGATCATTCTCCCTGCTTGAAGTAAAATTTCATCTTTCTACTGGATCGCAGAGCACCCCTTTACTTTTTGGCATTCTATTAGTCTTATTTCTTCTTCAAGGCTCCTTATCATCAGTAGGTGTGCTTCATATATTACTTGGAACACTGCCCATTTGTGCATTACTGGGTGGATTTTGTTAGTGATTCTAGGGCTATTAAAAAGTCAAAATTCTTGTGATGGGGCTCCTCTGATCCGAGTAGTGTGGTCCAGAGTTGATAGTTACAAAGACCATCACACGGCACAAACTTAAAGCCCTTTTATCTTATTTGGATCTAATAGAAATTGCATTCTAATGGCATAACCTTCAAGAACCCTTAGTTACCACTAAGCCAATATGAGATATCAGTATAGGACATTATAAGAAGTTTTATATGTCAGTGTCAACATATTCATATATTCCCTGAGATATTTGTAGTGAATTTTGAGGTAGAAAAGAGACCTCTTGCCATTATGTAAAGAGGATTGGATTTGAAATCAGAATTCTTGGGTTTAATATTCCATTCTACCACTTAATAGTTGTGTGACTTTGGGGAAGACTCTAGCTCTGACTTTCAGCTTCCTCATTCATTAAGTTAGCTTGAAATTACTTAGTATGGATGTAAAAAGATATCTTGAGCTGCAAACTAGTATATGAATTAATGACATTCACTTTTAAAAGAAATCTATCATGGAATTATGGCTAGAAAGGACTTTAGAGGGCACTTAATAGAACATACTCATCTTACAGACGAGTAAATTGTATTTCAAAGAGTTTAAGAGGCTTGCCCAGTGTCATACATGAAATATATGGTAGAGCAAGGATTTGTATTGAGTTACTCAGATTCCAAAATCATGATTTCTGCTGCACCAAGAACCCTGAACCTGGAATCAGAAAATTGTGATGAAAGTCTGAGCTCCATAATTGACTCACAGTTTGAACTTAGAAGTTCTAAGCCTCATTTTCTCCCTCTATAATATGGGGTTAATAACACTTGTCAGCTATGTCACAGGATTTGTTTGTTTTTCTTTCTGTAAGTTAACGTATCATAAGAAACAATAACAGATGTGAAAAACATATTGTAAACCATAGAGCAGCATATATGTATGTGTGTATATCTACATATAGATATAGTTATATCTATCTATATGTGATACACACACACACACAAACACACATATATATATATATATACACAGAGAGAGAGAGAGAGAGAGAGAGAATAGTATTATTTCACTTTCATTAGAATTCTACTCTGATCCCCTGTAGTAGTATGGAGATGATGCTAGATTCTTAAAAGTTATGCCAGTGAGAGAGTAACTGAATGGAGACAGGCATTCCTAGCTCCCACACACCAGATCCAGCAAAGACCCTCCCAAAAAATCAACAGACCAAATAATAATCAATAAATCCACAAATCCAATAAATCCAATATTATGCCATCCATCCAAGAACTGTATGAAAATCTGCCTGAAGTCCATAAGCAATAAGAAAGTAGGTCTGCCAAAAAAAAGAAGAAAGCCAGTAAGCACAAGGGAACAAGATGTAATCATCCCCATAAAATCAGAGATGTGCAGAGAGTGAGACAATTGTAGCCTTCAAGAATTTGTACTTAGGATGCAATAGTGAAGATATTTCATGAGACAGCCCTAGGTTGGTCAGAAACCTGTATCTTAGAAACCACAAAAAGTAGTGGTGATCAGTCAGGGAACAGCAGCATTAAAACCAGGATACCTCAGAGATAGGTACTGTGGGGTTTATAGAACGTTAACATATGAAACTGCAGAGTCCCCTGAAGATTCAGTGTCTTTATCCTCAAAGCTGAGAGGTGGAGTGGTTGTTAAACCAACCAGTGCTCTTAACATAAGCAAACTTGACAGGTGGTGTTATTGACCTACAGCAAGAACAAACAGAAGTTCCACTATGTAACAAAGAAGATGATCAGGAGTGAATCTGGGTTCTGGCAAGAAACTCCAACTCAGAACTATGGGTAGGAACATAAACAATAGAAGACACTGACCACCATAAAGCATTAGGATAAATCCAGAGATATCTAAGAATCCAACCTAGAAAAAGTAATTCCCCAACAACAGATAATCAAAGGTAAAAAAAAAAATAATAATTGATTTTTCCATAGGGACTTTATGGATAGCTAAAAGAAATAAAGCCAAGAGAGAAAGGAAAGAAATAAGAGGTTTGGAGGAAAGAATTAGAAAGAAAATAAGTACCTCAAAGCAGAAAATGGTAAAACTAAATAAAGAATTCCCTGAAAATTAGAATAGAACAAAGAGAAATAAATGACTCCATGAGATAAGAACAAATAATAGATCAAAATCAAAAGGCTTAACACATAAAAGAAAATATAAAGTATATGCTACAAAAAGTAACTTACCTATAAAAGAGATGAGGCAAGATCATTTATTTGAGTCAATATATTTCCAGAAAACCATGTTAAAAAAAATCCCAGTCACTATATTTTGAAAAATTACAAATGAAAACTTTCCAGATCTATTAAAACAAGAGAGAAGAGTGAAAATAGAAGAATCTACTGATTATAAGAAGTGATCAGAAGCCAAAATCCAGAGATTCCAGGTTAATGAAAAAAAATTAGTACAAATTTGAAAAAATTCAGGTGCCATGGAGTAACAGTCAGGATCACATAAGACTAGGTGGCTGCTACTATAAATGAGAAGAACTCTTGGAATATATTATTCCAAAATGTGGAAGACAATAGGATTACAACTAAGAATAACTTGCCCTGGAAAGCTGAGTAAGATCCTGTAGGGGAAAAAATGGGCCTTTAGTGGAATAGTGAATTTTCAAACATTCTTTTTAAAATATTTTTCTGTTTATTTCAATGAATATTTTATAATTACATTTTAAAAAAAAATTTAAACATTTATTTTTGAAAATGTTGAGTTCCAAATTCCCCCTCCTTTCCATACCCTGCCTCCCCTCCCCTCCCCTCCCCTTAAGAAGTCAAGAAATATAATATTGATTACATATGTGGAATTATGCAAAACATATTTTCATATTAGCCATGTTACAAAATAAATCACATCCTCTACAAAACAAAAATAAAGAAAAAATATACTTCAATTTGCACTCAGTGTTCATCAATGAAATTATTAATTATTCTGATTTATTCTTTGACCCATTCATTCTTTAAGATTACTTTATTTAGTTTCTAATTATTTTTTAATTTATGCTTCTAATGCCCTTTACTGAATGTAATTTTATAACATTGTGGTCTGAAAGGGGTACATTTGATATTTCTACTTCTTTAAATTTATTTCTGAAGTTTGTGTGCCTGAATACATTGTCAATTTTTTTGATGGTGTCATGTGCAACTTAGAAAAAGGTAAAAACCATGGGAGCAGCTAGGTTGCGTGATGAATAGAACTCTGGCCTTGGAGTCAGGAGGACCTGAGTTCAAATCCGGCCTCAGACATTTAACACTTACTAGCTACTAGCTGTGTGACCCTGGGCAAGTCACTTAACCCCAATTGTCTCACCAAAAAAAAAAAAAGGTATACACCTTTCTATTCTCCTTCAATTTTCTTCAGAGGTCTATCATTTCTAACTTCTAAAATTCTATTATCTCTTTAACTTATTTATTATTTATTTTAGTTAGATTTATCTAGATCAGAGCTTCTTAAACTGTGAGTCATGATCCCATATGGAGTCACGAAAAATTTGGCAACAGTAAAAGGTTTCTGAAAGTGCAATTACCAAAAATAATTAAAAATCAAGCCCTGAATAAATCTGAGGGGTTTCTGGCAGTACTTTGGGCAACTTCATCGCAGCCTTGGTTCTGAACAGAAAGCATTCACACTTTGCACTGCGCAGTCCCTCAGGCCATGCAACAGCAACAACACTACTGACAGAAAAGAGGTCAGGAGTGAAAAAACTTTAAGAAGCCCTGATCTAGATCTGGTTTTCCACTAGTATAGTCTTACCATCTATTTCCTCCTACAACTCATAACTCCCATAACATATTCCTTTAAGAGTTTGGATTCTATGCCATTTGTTGTGTAAATGTTTAGTATTGACATTGTTTTATTGTCTATAGTAGAAGATGTAATTTCGTTGATTATCATTTTGGGAAGTTATGATTACTACAGTACCTTTCCTTCCATCTTGTGTTCTTCTGTTGATCCTTCTTTCTCTCTTTTTATTAACTCTTTCCCTCCTCAAAAGGTTGTTTTCCTTCTAACCTCTACCTCTCTTAATCAGTCCTCCCTGTTATACCCACCTCTTTTCTCTTCTCCCTTCCACTCTTGTTTCCCTGTTGACTAAGATATTTCTCTATACCCAACTGAGTGTGTACATGCACACACACACACAGACATACAGACACACACACAAACACACGCACATACACACATGTACACACATGCACACACACGCACACAGACACACACAGGCACACACACACATAGACACAAGACACACACACAGACACACAGACACATGCACACATGCACACACACAGACACACAGACACATGCACACACACACAGACACACACCCACATGCACACATACACAGACACACACAGACACACAGACACACACACATGCACACACGCACACACACACACACACATATATATATTCTTCCTTCTTTGAATCAGCTCAAATGAAAGTGAGGTTCAGTTGTCACCTACCTCTTTGTTTTTCTTTCTGTTGTATAAGTTCTTCCTTGGGCTCCTCTTTTATATTAGATAATTTCCCCCATTCTTTCTCATCCTTTCCCCTTCTACCAGTGAATCCGTCTTTCTCCTCCCTCTATTTCTTTGATATCATTTCAACATGATTAGCTCACACCCTTGTAATCTGTCTATCCACATAAACTTCTTCTAAGTGCACTGATGATCATAAAGTTCTTAGGAGTTATAGGTATCACCTTACATGTAAACAGTTCATCTTATTAAGTCCCTTATAATGTCTCTTTCATTTTATTTGGTTTTTTTATGCTTCTCTTCAGTCTTAAGTTTGTATGTCTTCTTTTTTTTCAGCTCTGGCCTTTTTATCAGGAATGTTTGAATGTTCTCTATTTCATTAAATATCCATTTTTCCTTAAAAAATTATACTCAGTTTTGCTGGGCAGGCTATTTTGGTTGTAATACTAGCTCCTTTGCCTTCTGAAATATCATATTTTGGGGCCTATGCTCTTTTATCATGGTAGCTGCTAAATCTTGTGTGTTCCTGACCATGCCCCTATGGTATTTGAATGGTTTCTTTCTTTTTTTCTTTTTGCTAGATTTTTTTCTTCCACCTGGGAGCTTTAGAATTTGGCTGTAATATTCCTCAGAGTTTTAATTTTGGACTCTCTTTCAGGAGATAATCAGTAGATTTTTTTTTCAATTTTTTGTTTACTCTCTGGATCAAAAATATTGGGGCAGTGTTTCTTGATAATTTCTTGAAATGTGATTTCTAGGCTCTTTTTTTATTGTGGTTTTCAGGTAGTCCAATGAATCTTAAAGTATCTCTCCTTGATCTATTTTCCAGGTGAGTTGTTTTTCCAATGAGATAATTTCTTCTAGTTTTTTCAATCTTTTGAATTTTTAAAATTATTTCTTGATGTTTCATAGAGCCATTAGCTTTTACTTGCCCAATTCTAATTTTTAAGGAATATTTTTTATTCATTTTGCTTTTGTACCTCTTTTCTATTTGGTCAATTTTGTTTATTAAGGTGTTATTTTCTTCAGTACTTTTTGTACCTCTTTTACCACACTACTGATTCTCTTTTCGTAATTTGTTTTGTACTGCTTTCAATTCTTTTCCAAATTTTTCCTCTACCACTAATATATGATTCTTAAATCTTTACTTCGTTTTTTTTTCTTTAGCTCTTCCAAAAATTCTTGTTGATCTATGGTCCAGTTTTCATTTTGTTTAAAGTTTTGCTTGTAGCTGTTTTTGCATCATTGTCTTTTTCTGAGTTTGTGTCTTTATCTTCCCTGACTCCATAGTAGTTTTTATGGTCATGTTCTTTTTATTGTTGTTGTTGTTGTTTGCTCATTTTCCCAAACTATTTATTGACTTTGAACTTTATGTTAAAATTGGTTCTACTTACCTGTGGGATTTAGGCACTGCCCCAAGATTCAGGTTTTTTTACACTTCCATTTTCATAGCTGGTTCTGGGAATTTGTAAATGTTCAGTGTTTCTATGGTAGTATGATCCAGGGAGAGTTGGGGTCACTGCTTTCCTGGTCTATTCTGTTATCCTTTCTCAGAAAGGGCTTCTGATTTCATGTAACCAGAAGTCATTCTCTCTGCCCTGGTAACCTTGTAGTGGGTACAGACAATGCAGTTGCTAAATAAGACCTAGTCCTGTGTGCAGAGCTAGCACAGGGGTCACCTATAATTTTTTTTTTCTGACAAGCTGTCCAATTCCCTTACCATCTCTGGGCTAAGAGATCCCAAAGCTTGTATTGCTGCTGCTGTAATTCCCTCCAAGGCCCACAGATGGTGCTGTAGCATAGGCTCTGGGCCAGCTCTATGCTAGCATCACAGATGTCTAAGTTGTCTTGGGCTAGAAAAATGTATCACCTCAAAGTTTTTTGACTTTTTCACTCCAGAATTCAATTTGAGATATTATTTTTAAAGTTTTTTTTAGAGGGGAATATTGGGAGAGCTTATGTAAGGCTTTCTTTATTCTGCCATGTTGGCTCCCTCAATAAACATTTATAAGTACCTAGTATGTGACAGGTACTGTGCTAAGTGCTGAGTGTGCATATACAAATAAATGGGAATTCTGGGCTTTTAAGGAGCTTACTATCTAATGAGTGAAGGCAATAAAAGGAAGGTAAAAAGCATGGGTGGCATCTGGTGGCAAGAGGAGGGTGTGAAGGGAAAGTCCCTTGTGTGGGAGAATACTGGAGAAGTCTAAAAAAGTCTAAAAGCAGTGTAGCTGGTGGGAAATGTGGAGAAGATTGTACTGGGCTCCTTCCTTATATGGAGGCCCTGGAGCCGATGCCTCTCCCCTCCAATCAGAGATTCCACTCAGTGGGGCATAAGGTACTGATGTGAGTACTAAGGTTAATTCAATCTTGCAAGATAATAAGATTTCCCAATGATACATTCCCCTTTTGCTGGGAAAAAAAATTGCAGCAAATTCCTCTAATGGGGTATAGTATCCAAGGCACATAAGGAACTGAATCAAACATATCAGAATAAAACACATTCTCCAATGTATGAATAGTTGAAGAATTTGAACAAGCCATTCTTTTTTTTTTTTTTTTTTTTTTTTTGCTAGGCAATGGGGTTAAGTGACTTGCCCAGGGTCAAACAGCTAGTAAATGTTTTGTATATGAGTCTGGATTTCAACTCAGGTCCTCCTGACTCCAATGCTGGTGCTCTATCCATTGTGCCACCTAGCTGTCCCTTGAACAGTCTATTCTTAAAGGATGAAATCCAAGCTGTCGATAGCCATTTTTTTTAATGCACCAAATCACTAAGGAAAGAAATGAAATTTAAAGAATTCAACTTCTACTTCACACCCATTAGATCAGTAAAGGTAAAACAAAACAAACAAAAATACAAATGTCAAAGGGCATGTGGAAGGACAGGTATAGGTGTGCTAAATGCACCATTGTTGGAATTTTGAATTGATGCAGACATTCTGCAGGACAATTTTAAACTATATACCAAAAATCACTGGACTGTGCTATCTTTTGATCTGGAAATAATATTGCTGTGCTTGTATTATAAGGAAATCAAAGAGAAAAGAAAAAAAAATCATAGGAATATTTCACTTCTTTTTGGTTTAGCCAAGAACTGTAAACTAAGGTTAGAGTGCCTATCAGCTGGAGAATGGCTGAACCAGGTGAAGTATAGAACATTGTTGTGCAATAAGAAGTAACAAAAAAAAGACAATTTCAAGGAATTCTAGGAAGACTTACATAAATGATTTATAGAGTGAAGTCAGCAAAACTAGAAAAAGTTGTATAAAAATGACAGTATAAAGAAAAATAAACTTTAAAAGGACTTGTCTGATCATAATAATGATCATCATGACACTAAAGAAACTAGGACTAAAAGCATATTACTCACTTACTAATAGAAAAGCAATGGACTCAAGGTAAAGACACGTACATTTTCAACATGACTTCTATGTGAGTTTATTTTTCTTGACTTTTATCTACATTTATCCAAAGTTTATCCACCCAAATTTGGAGTTCACCATGCTAAGAATGGTCGACAACAATATTTAAGGATTCCTGCTGGCTGCCCATTGACTTTGAAAAAAAACACTTTTTACACTATCTTTGTTCTATTGCATTTTTATTTGTTTTGTTAAATATTTTCCAATTACATTTTGGTCTGGTTCCAGCAGCACTGAGGAGTTTTGCTAACCATATGGGGCCTATAGGCCACTTGTGTGATATCTCTAATATTGAGGTTTATACGCAGTTGGAGTTTGCAACTTTTGCAACAAAATCATCCACTCTTATCATACTGAAGTCAGTAGTTCTATTGCTTATACTTTTTTTTTTAATTTTTGAGATTTTTGAAAAGAAGAAAGATCTAAATTCTTTCCAATTGGCCATTTTATGGTTTTCTACATGGATAAAGAGGAAATAAATTTATGTGTGATTGAATTTAAATAGATCAGAATATCCAAAGACTAAGGCTCAGTATGATAAGAGCAAAATTAAACACAAGATGGATTAAGAACTTGGCAAAAGGAATTCATTTGTCTATTCTTAATTCCAAACAAGAAGATTAACTGTTAAGAACAGCATGTCATTTCCATGCTTGGTAATGACAGCCTAATCCATTTTGCTTACATGGATTAACACTGTCCAGAGAGTCTAAACTTTCTTGTTATCACTAGATAGTTTTATAGTCTTTACATGAATACAATCTACTTATCTTTTCCTCTCTTCTTTTATTCCATTTTCAAGTTAATTTAATTTCTCCTGGCTAATAAAGACAGGATTATTCATATCTGTATAAGCTAGAGGCAAGGGAATGCAAACATTTGCTCATTTACTGAAAGGTTATTTAGATTATGGATTGAAAGGTAGCAAAGGCAGTAGAAGAATGTTTGTGGGGAAGGCATAAAATAATTTTACGCTGAATTTTCCAGTTACTTAACCTTTCTGCTACGTTCTCAAATTCTCAGTATAAGAAATTGATGAGGATTTTTTTTTCTCAACAAAATTCCCATCTATTGGGTTTGGCCAACAGCCAATCCCCCTGATGGGATTCTTCTCCCTTGGGCACCAAACCTCCATGATATTTAGGCTGTCAAGATAACTTCAAAAGATTAATAATTATTTAATGTGTCCAGTTCTGTCAGATGTTATTGAGAATGGAGTCCAAAGAAATGTCATCTGGCTAACCTAATTTAGCTAAATTGATTGAATAATGATGCTAAAAACAGTTAGCAGATTTATTTTGATAATATATGTGTGTGTTTGCATATGTGTGCATATATGTATATATATATACTTGTGTATCCATTTATTAAACATACATGTATATAGATATGTATTATTATGTGTGATATATATGTGCACACAAATATATGAACATACATATATGTGCACATAAACATGTTTATGAACAGGGGTTTATGTATATATGCATACAAATGTATGTACGTATATGTTATATGTGTTGTTATGTTATATTTGCATCACATCATATCACATATTATTTTTATGCTTTATATATTATATTAATTAGATTATGTTAATTATATTATTTTATATTATATTATAATATGTCATGTCATGTCATGTTATGTCATGTTATGTTATGTTACATTATGTTATGTTATGTTCCAGAGCTGTGATATCATTGGCAAAGAGAATCCCCTGGTGAGGAAATCCTATTGATATAAATTAGCAACTCATCTATAATTTATAATCAGTGAGTTGTCCAAGAACCCAAAAATTAAATGACTTATCGATAATTCCATATTTTGTATATGTCAGGGGCAAGACTTAAATTCCAGTATTTCCTAATTTTAATGCCAATTTTTTTGTCAGCTATATCACACTTCCTCCTGTCATACACACAAATACACACAAACACAATGCCAAAATCTACCTCTTCCATTTCCTACCTTCAATGATCCCCTCTATGATTGTACGAATTATTCTTCAATAATTTGCTAAGGGTGGGAACATAAGCTTGTATGTTGGTAATTATTAAATTTTCTTACCTTTTTATTACTAATAGCATCCATGTTTCTCTCAAGGATTTGATGTTCTTCCTTCTTCCAATGTTTTTTGTTTGTTTTAGAATTCACCCATCAAAACCCTCAAAATTCTGTTGCTTTTAGTAATAAATCTCTCATGTGTATTCTTGGTCTAGACAGTCCAGTGTAGTGGACTTTCTTTCTTTAGTGCCATTTCTATTTTGTCAGAGAATATACCAAGGTCTGTAATTTTACAGTCCAAATATGGTGGTTTCACTTATGTTGATGTAGAGAGCAGTTTGTCAAACTTATGGAACATGTTTGTTTTTTTGTTTCCCTTTCACAACTTTTAATGATCTTATGAGATGGCAACATTCGTAATCTTCCACTCCATAAGATTTTATAAGAGCTGACATTCTCAAACAATCTTTCCTTAGGCTACTATATGCACCATTTGACAAGGAAATAAAACATTTGTTGGCCAAAGTGACTTTTTTAAGGCTCACCTTGATGTGAATTAAATAGCTTAAATTCTCTAAATATAGTCTCAATATATGCCCAGTCTTTTATCTGTAATCCATTTACCAGAATTCCCAAGTTCTGTATACATGGACTATGTCTGATATTGGAAACATCTCCAAATTAATCTCTCTCTCTCTCTCTCTCTCTCTCTCTCTCTCTCTCTCTCTCTCT
>NW_020945437.1:13519620-13522298 GCF_900497805.2 Vombatus ursinus
CTCTCTCTCTCTCTCTCTCTCTCTCTCTCTCTCTCTCTCTCTCTCTCCTCTTACAGGGAGTTTTCTCTAGAAAAAAAAAAGTAACCAAATAGTCTGTGTCAAAGGCATATGATAAAGCCCCTCCCCATATCTTCACAAGTACTTAAAGTAAATTTTTATATAGTGAATACAAGATGGTTTTTATTCCAACTCATAGAAAATGCCAAAAGAATAGAAGCATCTCATGATCCCATTATCAATGCAAAAAGCACACAGAAGGACCTATAATGAACAATAAATAATCAGCAAAATTTTCTTTCTTCTCCAGAGAGTCCTTTTATGGACTGCATTTGGGATTGTTAGGCAGGCAATCTTCTTACATTTGGTCCAAAGACCTATACAGATATCCTGCCTTATGGAACTGTGTTGCAGGTATGGATTCCCCCAGAAGGAAAGGTAACTTAGGGTTGCTGAGATCAATAGCTTATTTAAATAACCCAGGTTATAGTATTATTTTACTGTCATTTCTTCCTATTCTTTCTTCAGATTTAGTATTGATTTTAATCTTTGCTCTAACAAATTGATGGTCTCCCTACATTGATGGCTAATTCAGGAAAAAAATTCTGTCATTGATAACTAGTTATTTCCTGTCTGTTAAGCTATAATCAATTTGACTTCTTTTGTGCTGCTATTCAGTCCTGGATAAGCCTAGTACTTTCTGACTTATGAAAAGTATTCCTTATGAAAGTATTCATAAAGGCCTTAGGTTTCCATAAGAACTATCAGACTTTGCTCACTTCCATTTCTTAATCCTGAGCCATATTTTTCCATTATTTCTAACTACACCCCTAACTACACTGTCGCATTCAAGTCACTGATTATTGAGTTATATATTGATTGAATTTGGAGGGTTTTATTAAGTTCATAGAATTACTCTACCTTCTCATCCTCTGCAATAGATGTTGGTGTATAAATTAATAATAATAGATAACATTTATATAGCATTATAATGTTAAGATTATCAAGGCACCTTACAAATATTATCTCATATTATCCTTGCAATATCCCTGGGGGGTAGGTGCTGTTATTCCCCCTATTTTACAGCTAAGGAAACTGAGGCAGACTACAATTTAAGTGATTTGACTGAATTACGAGGTAATAATTGTCTGAGGCCAGATTTTAACTCCAGCAATTGGGTGGTGCAGTGGATACAGTATCAGGCCTGTAGTTAGGAAGATCTGAGTTCAAATCCTGCCCCAGATACTAGTTGTGTGACCCTGGGCAAATTGCCTAATCCTGTTTGCTTCAGTTATCTCATGTCTAAAATGAGCTAGAGAAGGAAATGGCAAACCACTCAAATATCTTTGCCAAGAAAACTCCCAAATGGAGTCTTAAAGAGTCAGACACAACTGAAAAACAACAAAACTTCCTGACTCCAGGTCCAGTTCTATCCTCTATCCATTGTGCCATCTAACTTCCCCTTAATTACAATTATGTTCGTCGTTATTGTTTTACAAATGATGATTCTGGCCACTTCAATATGTGGTATTTCAGTGTTGTTTCTCTTTGCCTGTGGGTGCATATTAACATTTCTAATTTCTTTACTTGTCTCTCCAAGGATGGCTTGTGATCCATCTCTCCATTTGGCTGTAACTTTCTTTTGTCTTCTGGATTAATTGATAGTGACAAAGTTAATATCAATGTATTCATTGTACATCCATTCTTTAGTCAGTGGAAAATGATAAACATATAAAGTACTAACTGTTAATTTAATTTAATTTATTTCTTATTCTATATAACATACTAAACTAATGCTTGTTAGTGATTTAAAAATAGCATGATTATTTGGCCTCTCTACCCCTTTTCTGACACTATCTCTATCTCCACGAAAGTGGAAGGATACCCCTATCATTGAAGAACTGGGAGAAGATGGGTGTGAAATGTTGCACACAAAATTGATGGGCATATAAGTTGGTTTTGCTTAATTTTTCTTCTTTCCCCTTTGTTACAAGGGAACACAGCCAAGGTGGGGAGGGGTGTTTGTGTGTGTATGTGTGGCATAACTTGAAATGGCAAACAAAAGATTTCAATGAAACTTAAAATAAAGAAAAGAAATGGAAGAAGGTAACACAGGGCTGGGGACCATTGTGTATGTTTCTTTTTTTCACATGTTATTGCCAAAAGATGTCTATCTGTTCTTAGCTAAGGTAGTTCTTGGAAATTAGTCGCAGGATGTTACAAGAACCTTCTTTGAAACCCTTTCACCATAATAGAGCCTACCAGAGCTTCTCCTCCTCTGACAGAGTATCTGAATAATCCAGAGTCATGATGTCACAACGAGTCATTAGTGTTGTACTCTGTTGATCCTTATGCATAAACTATAAAACTCGTGTGATGCAAACATAGGTTTATGTCTTCTTCACAATTGGTCTTTAAGAGGAAGCCAGATGACCACTTTTTAAGAACATTATAAAAGAGATTAATTGTTGAGGTTAGTTGAGCTAGGTGTATTCCAGCCCCAGGATTCTATAACTACATTAAGACAGAAAGTCATAGACTGAAATCTAACCCTATGGGTTTTAACTCTAACCCAGCATTTAGCTTAGTGCCTGGCACAGATTAAGCACTTAACTTGGCTTTTGGCTACAGATACCCCCCCACTCTCCTAGTACAAGCACACTATGCTAGAAATGTTCTTG
>NW_020945437.1:13537298-13580821 GCF_900497805.2 Vombatus ursinus
CAAGAACATTTCTAGCATAGTGTGCTTGTACTAGGAGAGTGGGGGGGGTATCTGTAGCTTAGAGGGGTAAATGAGTGCAGGGGTTAGGCCCAGAACAAAGCTCAAAAAATAACAGAAAGAAGGACCTAAGGCCAAAGGCAGCACCATCCACAGCCCAGAATTAGAGCATATATATATATATATGTGTGTATATATATATACATATATACACACACACACACACATATATATAATGTATGCATTTATGTATATATATATGTGTGTGTATATATATGTATATGTATATGTATATATACATAAGCAGACAAAGGAGAAAGAACCCAACCATAGACAGTAACTATGGGAACAGAGAAGACTGGGGTTCATCTTCAGAGGAGGACACTGAAGCAAAAAAGGCCTCTCCTACTTCAAAGAGTGATGTCAAATGGTCACCTGACCAAAAAGAATTCACAGAAGAACTCAAAAAAGATTTCAAAAATTAAAAAAAAGAGATTGAGGAAATAGTTTTTAAAAAGTAAGAACAACCCAATAAAAACTAGAATATTATGAAAAGAAAGTCAATCAGATAGAAAAGGAGATTCAGAATCTTGAGGAAGAAAATAACTCCTTGAAAATTAAAATTGGGCAAGGAGAAGTCTGCAAAGTTATCAGAGACTAGGAAATAATAAAACAAAATATAAAGAATGAAAAAAATAGAAGAGAATGTGAAACATCTCATAAGAAAAACATCTGATATGGAGAATAAATCAAGAAGAGAAAACATAAGAATAATTGGACTACCTGATAGTTACAATAAAAAAAGAATCTTGATACAATAATACAAGAAATAATTAAAGAAAATTGTACTGAATTGCTAGAACAAGAGGGAAAAAGTAGAAATAGAAAAATCCACCTATCACCACCTGAAAGAGATCCATTGGAGGAAAACCTACAGGAATGTCCTAGGAAAATTGCAAAACCCCCAGCTCAAGGGTAAAATATTCTGAGCAACAAGAAAAAAGAACACAATACAAATATGATGGGGACATAATTAGAATTACACAGGACCTAGCAGCAGCTACAGTTGTAACATTATATATAAAAGAATAAAAGAACTGGGGTTATGGCCAAAAATATCACATCCAATAAAGTATAATGTTGAATGAAATAAAAGGATATTCCATGAATTGACAGACTTTCAGAATTTTATTGCAAAAAGACCAGAACTTGATAGAAAATTTGACATACAATATCCAAGAGAAATATAAGGTAAACATCAAAGACTAAGTACAAGGGATTCAATAAGAGCAAATTGTTTACTTTTTATAAGTGGAAATGTAAACCGCATGTCTAAGACTGTCATTAGTAATTGGGTAGTTCAAAAGAAAGAGTGGGATGTAGGAAAAGTTAGGAAGAATAATTACCTCAATACCCAGATGAGGTGGGAGAGGAAGAACTGATAGAGAGGAATTAGGTGGAGGAGGAAGGCAGGTATCTCTAGATCCCTACTCTCATCAGAAATGGTTTAAAGAAGGAATGGTACATGTATTTCTAGAAGGATATACAAGTCTTCTAAATTCAGAAAGAAATAAGAGGGTAAGGGGATAGGGAGGTGGGAGAGGATATGGGAAGGGTATGGAAGAGGATAATGGAGGTACAGAAGGGTGTTTAGATTAATGAGAGTGGGATAAAGAGGGAACAACATACATATTTAGAAGGGTATAACAATCTTTTAAATTCAAAAATAAAAAATAGAGTAAGGGGATAGAGTGGAGGAAGAGAATTAGGGAGGGCTTCTTGGAGGGAGGGTAGGTTAAGGAATAAGAGGCCAAGGTACAGGTAGCAGTAAAATAGAGGAGTGAGGAGGTATAGGAATAGGATTAGAAGGATATTGAGGAAAAGAGGAAGGAGGAAAACACAATGAGTAATTTTAGTTTAGAATGTGAATGATGATAGAATCCTAATAAAGTTGCCCCCAACCCCAATATTCTAACTTCCTTATGGACCCCACTGAACAGTAGGCATACCCTGATTTAACCACAAAATCTGGCTTTAACAACACCACAGGCCTTCAGACCCAATACATCCACTGCCCTTAGTGAGCCACTTCCCCCAAACCGAATTCACCTATTTGAATGGGTGTGTTCTTGTACTCAACCACAATCACTTCTTCCATTTAGCCTATACTTTCTATTATGTAATTGCATCTTTACCCTATAAAAATCCATCTTGTTTTCTCTGAGGTTGTTGGTTTCTCTTGGAACCTAGCCTGCTTCTGAGGCATGTCAATCTTCAGTAAAAGCCTGTACTTAAATTAGAGGTGATCTGACTCTGAATTCTCTGAGATGGTGCAGACACAACACACAATGAAACCCCAACAAATGGGATGAATTTACCTATAAAGTGTATGCATCTGTACGTCCAAGGTTTTATCAGGGTAACCAACTGCTTACACCTTTCAATTCATGTCAAAGCCTGTTTAGGAGGCATTAAGACACATACTGTTATACCATTAAGATATGGTGTTCAAAAGTAGCACTGGAATATGGCAAAAGAGCATGGATTGGAAAGGCCCATGGGCAGAGAGAGTATTTATGTTGAGAGATTTGGTGATTGTGTAGGAGTGGGTTCACCACTGGCATATATATATATATATATATATATATATAATCATAAATCTATAGCTGAAAGTTATCTCAGGTGCCATTTATTCTAACGTTCTTGTTTTTTTTCCCACAGGATGAAATTGATGTCCAAAACATGTAAGTTATTTCTTTGAGATCACGTAAATAGTAAGTATCATAGGTAGAATTTTAACCCAGCTCCTCTGACTCCAAAGTCTATTTTCTTTCCATTGAATGATCTGCTTCTACCCAAATCTCTTATAGAGATATAAAATTATAATGAATAGAAAGCTCTCTGAAAAGCCAGGAGGACCTGAGTTCAAGTCCCTCCTCTCAAAGCTGTGAACTCCTTGAGGGCAAGGACTGTCTTTTGCCTTTGTTTGTATCACTTAACACAGTGTCTTATGCATAGTAGAAACTAAATAAATGTATATTGACTCACTGACAAATACTAGCAATGCGACTTAGGACAAATGACTTAAATTTTCTGTGCTCTGACCAACTATAGAAGATTATAAGTTGCAGAGAAAATAGAAGCCTGCATTTTTAGGAGTCTGCTCCCCTGAGAGTCTTTTACATCAAATATGTCAAACATGGCACACACTCTCCCCAGTGTAGCCCAAACCAGATTAAAAGATAATTGGGAAATATTTAACAAAATAAATAAAAAATACAATGAAATATAGATAATACCACATTTTAAAAGAAAGTCAATATGAGGCCTGCAGAAATCCTTTTTTAATGGATTAGTGGACCTTATTTGAGTTTGATTCCCCTGTTCTACACCAGTGAAATCATAGGCACAGTCCTTCTACTTAGGAGTGAGTTGAGGGGTTGTATATATGTAAGATAAGGTATATGAGTGAGTAAATGAGGAAGGGACTTGGTAAGTGTGCACAGGAGGTAAATCGAGTGTCTGGAAAGGCATTTGTACAACTGGAGCTCTATTTACATTGAGCCCTGAGTCAAGAGAAACTGTATAACTTTGATTCCTGGTGTTTTTGTTTTTGTTTTTCCCTTTTCTTCACTTCTCCACGTGTTAATACATGTTGTGAAGAGTGATGAGGGAAGGCTATTAATTATTTTTGGTTTCATATCATTATTTGAATGATTATTGTGTGAGTTCCCCTTGAATTTCCACAAGGGAAGATAAAGCACGATCAGGGTCAAAAGAGAACCTAAGATTCAAGGTGTAAGTGAGTCTAAGAAGGTCCGTGACAGTGCAGAAGGCTCATTATTTTAGATACTTCCTTCTGTAATCACAAAGCCTTTGCTGTCTTCTGCTTCTATAGCACACAGAGTTAGCCAAATAGAACTGGGCAAAAGGGAGGCACCCCAAGATGCCCCCAAAGGCATCTGTTGACTTTCTATTATTTGCTAGTATTTCACATATGTTACATTATATTTAGTTTCAATGCAATGTGTTATATTTCTTCACTGGGGCATGATTGGTTAGAGATAGGATGGTATAGAGGAAAGAACAATAAACCGGGATCAAGGAGACTCTATTTTTCACTTGTGTTTGTCATATTACTTTCTTTGGAACTGTTTCTTCCCCTCTCAACTATGACTGTGAGGGACTGTCTGATGTTGACTACTGCCAGGTGAACGTTGTGGCAAGATTGGGGTAGAATCTGGGTATTTGGAAGTCGAGGCAGGGGTTGTGGTAGGCGGAGTTGTGGTGAACTGGGATGGGCTGGGTACGGAGAAGCCCTGAGGCAGTGGTCAGTGCTATGTGAGATAAGCTGGGTGCAAGGAAGTAGCCGGAGCATGCGCTCCTGAGGCAAGGGGCGGTGCCACGTGGGAGTGGGACAGCAGAGGATGAGTTCCCTTTGCTTAGTCCCCTCCCTATATGCAATGTCAACCCCAGACGCCTACTTCCTGTGACCTTCCTGACTTCCTGGGTCCCTTTGTGTAGCACTGACCCCAGACGCCTCCTCCCAGTATCTGGACCTGACTTCCTAGGTCACATACTCTTTGTCTATGCACTAATCCCAGACGCCTCCTTCCTGTATCCGGTCCTGGCCTCCTGCGTCACTCCCTCTCCCTTGGTGCGCTAAACTCAGACAGCCCCTTCCTGTATCTGACCCTACAATCATTGATTAGTAGGCGGGCTGAGGAGGAGGGGCTAAGTAGGTACTGAGAAACGGTCGTGGTCGGGAGCGCTCTCTCTTTGCTCCTGCTCTGTTGCTCTGGCCTTCCTGCTTGGCCTTGCTGTGATGGCCTCTGAATAAAGCTCAGGTGTTGGCAGCCTCCCGATGGGTCCGTCTCTGTGTGTGTACCCGGGTAGGCTCCGAAGACTGGTGAATATGACTCTGGCAGCCTGCTCCTTATAGGAGCAGAGTACGGCGCGGCTGGCACAAGGTCAGAGAGGCTGGTACATATGACATTGTATTAGATCAATAGTTCCCAACCTTTTTAAGTCTGAGAACTCTATTTTGACATTGAAATAATTCTAAGACATGAGTAGCCCCAGTTTCCTCATCTTTAAAATGGGAAAATAATAGCACCCGTCTCACAAGACTGCTGTGGAAATCAACTATTATAATCAACTAATATTATACATATATGTATATATATATACACACATATATACTTACACACACACACACACACATATATATGTATATATTTATGTAGTTTGGTGATCCTTAAAGGACATTACAAATGCCAGCTATTGTTTTTGTCATTATTATCCTTTCATAAAATAACTAACAACAAATAGCTACGATGAATTCAACAATCCCTGAAATGAATGGATGCTTTATAAGTCACAACAAAAGTTACATATATTTGAAAAGTAGTGAAACATTATTCACTTTATCTACAGAAAGTTCATTTATTTGTGAATACATCAACTACGTGCAATACTTAGGTATTCTCCCTTCTCCGCCTTCAGAAATAGGAGACACGCATCATAAGAACCACTAAACCAGAAGGTCTACAAAGTTCTTTCCCACTCTCATGTTCTATGATCTAATTTCCTTTCCAACACTGATATTCTCTCATGTCCCTTCCAAGTATAAAGTTCTATCTTTCTAGGTGAAGTATTTTTTTCAAAGTCAAAATTACGTTGGAACAATTGAAAGGCACCATATTTCATGAAAGGTCAATTAGACAATTTAAAAGTCAGAATGGTGGCTCCTTAAAGCAAAAAAGCCAGGGTAATTTCTTCTCTCCTTAAACCTTCCGTGATCAGGAATTCATCAGGTACGGCTGACTGCTCAGGAACACTTAATAACACTCAGCATTTATAGAGCACATTCCAAACATTAGATAATACTCACTGGACCCTTTATGGAGAGTTTAAGTTTTCATTTTTCAGTTGGGAAAACTTAGCCAGAGAGGTTAGTGATGCAGACCTGTACCATAAAGGGAACTAGAGTGATAAAGCAGGTCCAGAAATCTGAGTGTGATAGCAATACAGAACCCACATTTAAAGAAGTCAGGGGAGAAGGATAAGTTCAAATATTAAGTGGAAGAATATATAAATGGCCTCTGCTCAACATGAGGACGTAGAGAAATAGTTTGAAAGCTTGATGGGGACTCTAGGTGCTCCCTGACAAAGAAAATTCAAATGTGATGTCATCCGACACAAAGACATTCACAATGATAAACAGAGGCAATCAAGGGAGCTCCCACCAATAGATTTGTTGAACATATCTCTTCTGCTATCAAGTGAAGGCATATCCTTTGTTAGTGTAGAAAGATCAAGGAGTATCTCTCCTGATTGGGATTCAGGCACAACAGCTGTCCACAATGATTAGGTGGCCAGGATTCAAGGGGGTGCACTGCTCTGGTCTGAGAAGCCACCTCCCTGGGCTTAACAGTCAATAAAAGGGACACCACTCAATCTTCTCACCTTTTCCCCAAGTGTTTTGTTGAGATGAGTGTAAAGAGAAAAATGCATTTCTCCTTGATCCCTACCTATACTTTCAAGAATGATTGATGTCAATTTGTAGCAGAAGCACATGGCAAGAACAGAAGTATTTGCCCATACACTGTTAGAGGAGGGTTATCATTCATTGTCCCAAATATCTCAGGCTTGAAAAATAAATGGTGTAGCCAATAGTGTGACAATCACATTCTGACTCCTATAGATGTAGCTGTTGATCCCTGGCTGATTGTCTGAGTAGTTCTATGGCCCAAAGATTTTTGGCTACAGTCCCCTCAGAGATCTTCACTATCTTGACCCAAATCATGGCAAAACCATGAAGCAAACTCTCTATACGCTTTGAGTTTACCACAGCTCCTGTTGTAGCAACCTCTTCCTACACTAAGGGGCTGAACCTCAGATATCTGGGGATTGGTAAAGATGGTAAAGAGATTTTCATAAAGCTCAGTCCCAACTGTCTCACTCACTACTTTATTAAATATATTCCAATGACTCCCTATGGCTTCTTAGGTCAAATATAAACTCTGATTTTCATTTAAAGGTCCTTCACAACATGATTCCAACCTATCTTTCCAGTTTCACTGAACATTCTTCCCCATTCTTCACTCTATGATACAATCAAACAGCCCTTCTCTCTATTTTTCTCATATGATACATCGTTTCTCATTTCCATGTTTCTGTCCTGACCCTCCTCCATCCTAGAATATATTCTTTCCTCAATTTTTTCCTGTTTCTACTTCATAGGATCCTCACTTCCTTCAAGGAAAAACTAATGTGTCATGTTCTATTAAAGCCATTTCTGATGCCCTTCCTCCTAACTACTTCAAATTTAAATATTTTGCATTTGTTTAAATTTATTCTTCTTATATTTATTCTGTATATACTTATATATGTACTTATCCTCTCCCCTCTTAGAATATAAGTCCTTGAGAGCCACCATTCTGACTTTTGAAATTGTCTAATTGACTTCTAGTGACATTAGGTGCTTCTCAATTGTTCCAATGTTAAGTCCTTAATAGGGATTATTTCATTCTTTGTATTGTATCCCTGATACCAGCCACATAGCAGGTCTCAATATAAACTTTTAGATTGATTGATTAATAAAAAAATGTGTCATGAGCAGTTCAACTCTTTATTCCCTATATTTCTGGGGCCCAGATTGTACTGATATGAGTGGAAAACAGAAGAATGAAAAGATGGGCCTACTCCATCAGACTATATTTCTATATAAGCAGAGTAATAAAGTATCTGGAAGCCTGACCCTACTTCTCTCCCTCCAGCTATTCCATAAAGAAGAGCAAAATGAGTTTAATGGTAGAGTGTCCCAAGACCTCAGCAATGCCCAGTGGTATTGGGTAAGATATTTGCTAGCTTCATCACTATACCTCAGCTGCCTTCTCTCCCTGGAACTTCCCTCACTGCCTATAATCTACACACACTGGAACATTCTACTACTCCTGCAGTGCCCTTCTCCACCTGGTGAGTTTCTCCCAGAACCTCAGTTTTTAGGGAGGACTTCAGTCATCTTTCATACCTTTCCCTGCTCTGCTTTGGACTCTCTGGACTTCACCACCATGACCCTGGCCAGTTAGGGTATTTTCCCTTGCTCACTACTCCTGCTTTTCAGCTGGCTCATGTGTTATCTTCACCCATTAAAATTTAAGTTTCTTGAGCTTAAGTTTAGTCTTTTTGCTTGTATTTATCACCCTTGAAATTAGCACAGCACCTGACACACAGCAAGTGCTTAGTAAATGCTTTTTGACTGACTATACTTGTTTATCAACAATTGTTGAAAGGAAAGCAGCAACTACAGATCCAGAGATGAATCTTTCTCTAGAGTCTTCTTCCTGGCCCAGAGGTTCACCAGTCATTAAGGTTTCATGTGGAACCCAGACATCTAGCAAGTACAAGACTTTGTTCTAGAGTGAACCACCCAACTAAGCGTCATTTCCCTTTTTATTTCCTGCAACCAAGGACACCTAGCTACATTTAGGGCAATTACATGGTACAGTTGATAGAATGCTGGGCCTAAAGTCAGGAAGACTCATCTTCATGAGTTCAAATCTAGCCTCAGACACTTACTAACTGTGTGATCCTTGGCAAGTCACTTAACCTTATTTGCCTCAGGTTCTGTATCTGGAAAATGCAAAAGGAAATAGCAAACTACTCTATCCAGAATCTTTGCCAAGAAAACCCCAAATGGGGTCACAAAGACTTTTTCATGAGTGGAATGACTGAACAACAACAAAAACAACAAAATATACTTTTAATTGTACCTGGGATTCCTATTGTGTAGTTTCCTTACAAATATTTTTATTAAAATGCATTTTAATAAATGTTTTTGAGATCATTCCAGAATAGCAAGCCTTAATAAATCTGTTTCAAGTATAGATTATTCTAGAACATTAAGGAGATGTGATCTATAAGATGAATTGGTGGCCCTAGCCATTCTATCATAGGAGGTAAAAGGCCTAAAAGAGCAAGATTTGCTAAAAAAAAAAAAGTCTATACTTAAACCTAAGGAACACTATTTTAAATGTTCTTGGGCAGAAAATCTGGCCTGAGATTGTTCCAGACTGTTACTGTTATTATTATTTTTTATGATGCGTTTATACTAAAAAGTTAAATCTATTCTGTGAAGAATTTAGCTCTTTATTCATTAAAATCTTATCTTCTGTATTCATAGTTATTTTTGAGGTGTTAGTTTTCTTGATTCTAGATGCCAAAATGGTCACAATCAAGATGGCACATTGAAGGAGCAAGGAATAGTATAAGAGTGTTAGTTCTAATTTCCCTTGGCAATATATTGACTGAGAAGTGACACCAAGTTACCATTTGCTACAAAATGATTAAGGAGGTAGTAGTCCCATGTGCGTCACACACTGAGGATATGACTTTCTATTGTGAAATTGATTCAAAACTGAGATCCCCGGAATCATGAAAACTGGATTGAAGAGGCTGTTTTCTATTTATTAGCAAGGTAGAATCTCTGATTCAAAACAAATTCTTTCTTGGAAAAGAAGCACCACTTCCCTAGATCTTCAGAGTTCATAGAGATTGGGATTTAAAGTTACATTTTTTTTATGTTGGGGAAGAGCTTGGGGACAGCTTTGGATCCACATAAGAAGAGACTTGACTAGAAATATATAACTGAAATAGACTATAGTAGGCAGAGATTCAAAATTTAATTGAAATGAGGTCTTTCTTTTGACCTTTTTTTTTTTTTTTTACCTTAGATTGATCAGGGGAGTAGAGGTCTATCTCTGTTCTGTCTCTCATGGATTGATCAATAAAAAGTATCATGGTTCAATGAAGAACATAGTGGTCCTTTAGTTACTGTTCAGGCAGATGTGGATAGAAATTCATTCTTCTGGCAGACAGAAAATTTAACAGAAGTCTTTTCATATATACATTAATGTATATGTATGATATGTATGTATGTATATGTGTATACACACATGTGTATATGTATATGCATGTGTGTATATACATATCTAGGTGTGTTTATGTGTGCATGTATATGTGTGCATATGTATGTGTGTATATATATATATTATATATATGTATCTATCCATCTATCTATCTATCTATCTATCTATCTATCTATCTATCTATCTCTCTATCTATATATCTTTTCTTTTCTTCTCTCTCTAACTAGGCCCAAGAAGTCCTTGTGGCTTAATATAAAGGCAAACCCAGCTGGATCTAAAGGAAATTTTCATCTTCCTTTAAAAATAACTATATACATATAAGTAGTACCACATATTTAGATATACAAGGAACTTTAAAGGCCATGTTTTCCAAACCCCTTCTTTTTAAAGATGAGGAAACTGAGGCCCAGCGAGGTTAATTCACTTCCCCAAGATCATACAGGTTGTAAGCATCAGAAGCAGGATTTGAACCCAGTTTCTCTGAGTCCAGAATTGGTTTTCTTTCCAAATTACGGGCTTAATAATTTTAGTATTATTTTAATGACTCCACTTACATCACATAGCATAGACCTCCTGTTGGGTTTTTCTGGGAAAACAAGGACAAAGGTCTCGGAGGATGAGCATTCATAATGGGTTGTAATCTGCATAGTTGAAGGGAGTGTCCACATCTTTTAGGTCACAGATCCATCAGAGTATTAGAGTAATTGAGAAGTCATTTTTGACTTCTCAAAAATGATTGAATGATTATTTAGATCTCTATATATCCTGGGACTGCATGTTCATTTTTCAGTTGAGAATTTCCTTTACAGACGCATTAATTCTGTGTCTCTCTCTCTCTCTCTCTCTCTCTCTTTCTCCCTCTCTCTCATCTCTCTGTCTCTGTTCCTCTCTTCTGCAAATTGTGACAGTATCTTATGTTCATTCACATTCCTAGTACTCTAATGGCCAATCTCTAAGATTCCAAGAGCACTGGCCCTCAACAGGTTGAAATCAAATTTATGAAGAGGAGGAAGAGAACCAAGAAGAGAAGAGGGAAAGTTGAAGAAGGATATTTAGCAATTGTATAGGAATCACATTGGAATAGTTTAGATGGCAACACATATTAAAAATATTTTTCCCGGTAAGGGGGGAAATTAAGAGCCAAGAATAGTTATTCATTTTTCTATAATTACAAGTCAACACTCAGGTCATGGTGTAGATATAACTACTTGTATCTTTTTATCCTTGTACTCCAGAAGATGTAGTATGTTGTGGTTGATAAAGAGATGCACTCAGAGTCAGGAAGACTTGGATCCATATCCTGCCATTGACAAATACTGAAAACCTGAATAAGTCATTCCAGGAAAAGTATCATGCCATTGAAATCAAAAGTCTAGTAAAAACAGAAACAAAAACAAAAACAAAACACAACAAAACAACAACAACAACACAAAAACAAAAGAAACAACAACATCAAGAATCCCCAGAAAATCAACCTTAGACATTTTGGGCCCTCATCATGCTCAGCTTCTCTCTCTTTCTCTGTCTCTGTCTCTGTCTCTGTCTCTGTCTCTGTCTGTCTCTCTCTCTCTCTCTCTACCCCCATGGGGTATCTTGAACCCAACTACTTAGACTTGGAGGTAAAAATAATGAGACTGGGGGGGCAGCATGACATAGTAGATAGATAGACATTTGGAGTAGGATAACAAGTTCCTAGCCCTCTGACTCATACTATGTGATCTTGAGCAAGTTATTTAGTTTCTTTAAATCTCAACTTCTTCACCTAAAATGGAGAAAATGTTATACACAATATCTACTTCAAATCAGGCAATGTGCAAAAACCACTTTGCAAAACTAAAATCACTCTTTAAATCTTAATTATTTTCATTGACAATCAGAGATTGTACTATATTTTGTGGACTAAGAGAATTTGGGCATTCATTTGTCTCTCCCACCCTCATATCCGCTATGACTAGTATTTCCACTAGGAAAAATAAAGCCAGTTGGAAAAGAAATAGATGACTTTGCAGTAGGCAGCTTTGACTTTAAGTGGAAAATGACTCATGAAAAATGAAGCCCATATGTTTCTAGTTATAATGGTTTGTCTAAGAATCCTTTGGAAGTATGGCTTTAATGTCTTTCCAGCATGACTTCTCAAAAAGGTATTAAGAACATAATTTGGTATCATTGTGGACATGATTATTATAGCTATAGAATGGGCTAACTAGGATTTACTCTACCATGGCAGTCATCGCATCAGTAGTAGTAGAGGCCACTGGCCTACATCAGAAGCATAGTCATTTGCAACTCAAAGACAAAGGAATCTATCAATGAGGGAAAGCATTTAGTAAACAACATCTGGTAAAGAACAAATGGGTAAAGAGAGTAATGTACTCAAAAGGGGACTAAATTTGGAGTCAGGAGACCAGGGTTTAAATTCTTCTTTTGAAGTTTAAATAGCCTTTTTTCTAAATGGCTAAAATAGAAATATGTTTTGCATAACTTCTCATGTATATTGATATCATACCACTTGCCTTCTCAATGAGTAGGGGAGTGATTGGAGGGAGGGAGATAATGTAGAACTACATTTTTTTAAAAGAATGTTACAAATAAATAATACTTTGAAAAAGAAAAAATGTTTAGTAGCTATGTGAACACAACAAAGTGAGTTTAGTTCTCTGAGTTTCAGGACCTTCACCTATAAAATAGAAACAATAGATATATAACCTTCCCCAGAGGGTTGTTTGTGAGAGTAGCACTTGGCAAACCTTAAAAATCTAAAATAGAATAAATCATGTTTGTGTAGTATTTTAAGATTTACAAAACACAGCCAGATCAAGGAACAGTGAGACTAAAAAGCTGTTTTTGAAAGGTGGGCATGAGCAAAGGCACCATCCCAGTTCAGTGAAGACAGATTAGAAAAATGAAGTGAACACTGCGTCAACAAAATCAAAGAGAAACTTAAGAAAGCACTGTCTGCAGGGATGGGTAGAAGTAAAAACCAAAGACAAAAGTAGGTAGGAAGCCAAGGTAGGAAATGGAAACAGCAAATTGTACAATGACAGGTTCTATGAGCATAGGGGCTTTATGAACAGCTGGGGCAGTGTAATGGCCTTGTGCTTCTCAGTCTCTGTCTGCACTCTGGAACTCACAATTCTTTAAATTAAGCTGAATTGACTTCATTTGCATGAGTCCAATAAAGCTTCCTAAAGTTTCCTAACTCACTGGTATGTTTTGACTTTTTGCCAGATTTCTTCTTGGGTCTCTACAACTCATTTTTTTCCCATAAGAAGATAAGACAATATTGAAGAAGTAGTGTTGCTGACTTTGAGAACCATGGATCATCTTTTCAAGCATCCAAACAATAATATTTGTTGACCACTACAGGCAGATCAACATATTTGTTCCACAGGAGCATTAAAAGTCAAGTCAACAAGCATTTATTAAGTAAGTATTCTGTGCCAAGAACTGTGCTAAATATGGGAAATAAAAACATTTTTAAAATATTTTTTTTTATTATCAAGGAGCTCAAAGTCTGAAAGAGGAGACAAAATGAAAACAATTATGTAGAAACAAGATTTATACAAGTTAAATTTTAGATAATTATTAAAGAGAAGAGACTAGAATTAAGAGAGGTCAGGAAAAACTTCTTGCAGAGGATGGGATTTTAACTGGTTCTTAAAGAAAGTCAGAGAAGCCAGGAGGTAGAGATAAAGAGTTAGATAATTTCAGGCATGGGGGACACATCTAGTGAAAGTGTACCAAGTCAGGAGTTGCAGTGTCTTGTTTGAAGAACAGCAAGAAGGTCAACATTACTGGATTGCAGAATACACAGAGAAGAGTAAAGTGTAAAACTGGAAAGGTGTGTGTGTGTGTGTATGTCTGTGTGTGTGTGTGTGTGTATATGTGTATGTATGTATGTAGGTAAATAGGTAGGCTGGTTGTAAAAGACTTTAAATACCAGAGTATTCTATACTTGGTTCTGGAAGTGATAGGGAGCCACTGGAGTTTATTGAATAGGAAGGTGAATTGGTCAGACTTGCACTTAGGAAGATCAATTTGACAACATGGAGGATGTATTGGAGTGGGAATAGACTTGAGGCAAGGAGATCAACCAAAAAGTTATTGCAATCATCCAGGGGTGGGGCGATGAGGGTTACATCAAGGTGCTGATAGAGTCAGAGGAGAGAAGGAGTCTTATATAATAGAGATTGGGAAGATAGAATCAATAATACTTGACAACTCATTGGTTATGTTAGGTGAAAGTGAGGAGTTGAGGAAGATACCTAGGTTGTGATTGAAATGGTGGTCATGCCCTCAAGAGTAATAGGGATGTTAGGAAGAGGGAGATAGGCAATGACTGACAGTGTTAAAGAATTCAGAGGTCAATAAGGATAAGGACTGAGAAAAAGACATTAAATTTGCCAATTAAGAGATTATTGTTAATTTAGATCAGGTCAAGAGTTACAAAGCAGTTAAGATAGTGAGAAGAAAAGAGTGGAGGTATCGACTGTAGATGGCTTTATCCAGGAGTTTACCCATGAAAGGGAGGATAGATATAGGATGATATTCCTCAGGGAGAAGTGAAAAAAGTAATAGATGGTCTTTGTGTTTTGGTAACTAGTGGGGTACAGAGAACACTAAAAATATGTAATCTATGTTCAATATGCTTACTAGACTATGCTGATGAATATAAAGATCATAAAAGATGATCTTTGCCTTCAATGAACTTATAATCTTGTTGCAAAAGAATGGTATTTATATAAATTTATAAAGCTTTTCCATTAGTCTATTTTTGTATGCATGCATATAAAAGGGTTTATGTGGTTATATAAGGGGTGTATAAATTAAAGGTGTGGTTATATAAAAGATACATATATACATGCATATACATAAATATATATGTACATACATATAAAAACAATACACAATGTACACATGCACACACACATTATACACACACATTTGTATATGTGCTGCAAGGTCTTGATTTTATCACTTTGAGTGGATAAGATAAAATAAGATAAAATCTCCTCTTCCAGGAGATACAACCATATAACAGGTGGTGGTCTTTATGAGTTAAACACAATTTAAAACAAAAGCATCACTCACTGACCAGGTTTCTGATGAGTTTCACTTCATTTATCTTGGCTTTGCTTCACTTCCATAGATAGAAACTCAGACAATAGTCACACATTTCTTTTTCAGGGCTTATTATAGGAAAAATAGCCTAATCTCTGACCCGTTCAAATTAGGCTTGTTGTTCAGTCGTTTCAGTTGTGTGCAACTCTTCCTGACCCCCTTTTTGGGGGTTTTCTTCACAAATAATGGAGTGGTTTGCCATTACCTTCACCAGCTCATTTTACAGATGAGGAAACTAAGGTAAACAGGGTTAAATGACTTTCCCAGTGTCACTCAGCTAGTGTCTAAGGCCAGATTTGAACTCAAGAAGGTGAGTTTTTCTGACTCCAGGTGTGGCACCTGATCCACTGTATCACCTAGGTACCCTAGCAAGTCCAAGTTAGGCTAAGTTTTCCTTAAAATAAGTTGAGGCACCAGTGTCTCAGATAAGGGCCTCATGTCTAAAATACTTAGAGAACTAAGTCAAATTTATAAGAATACAAGTCATTCCCCAACTGATAGATGGTCAAAGTATATGAACAAGTAGTTCTCAGATAAAAAACTTAAAGCTATCTATAGTCATATGAAAAAATGCTCGAAATCACTATTGGTTAGAGAAATGCAAATCAAAACAACTCTGATACGCCACATCACACCTATCAGATTGGCCAACATGACAAAATAAGTAAATGATAAATGTTGGAGAAGATGTGGGGAAATTGGAACACTAATGCATTGTTGGTGGAATTGTGAAATGATCCAACCATTTTGGAGAGCAATTTGGAACTATGCCCAAAGGGCTATAAAAATATACATACCATTTGACCCAGCAGTAGCATTTCTAGGATCATATCCCAAAGAGATCATACAAATGGGAAAAGGACCCACATGTACAAAAATATTTATAGCAGCTCTTTTTGTGGTGGCAAAGAATTGGAAACTGAGGGGATACTCATCAATTGGGGAATGGCTGAACAAGTTGTGGTATATGAATGTAATGGAATACTATTGTGCTATAAGAAATGATGAGCAGATAGACTTCAGAAAAACCTGTAAAGACTTGTATGGACTGATGCTGAGTGAACTGAGCAGAGTCAGGAGAATGTTGTGCACAGTAACAGCCACGTTGTGTGATAACTAACTTTGATAGACTTAGCCCTTTTCAGCAATGCAAGGATGTAAGACATCTATAAAGGTCTCATGGTGGAAAATGCTATTCACATCCAAAGAAAGAACTAAGGAGTTTGAATGCAGATTGAAGCATACTATTTGCCATTTTTTTTTCCTTCTGTTTGTTTTGTTTCCTCTTTCTTGTGGTTCCTCCTATTTGTTCTAGTTCTTCCTTACAACATGACTAATGTGAAAATGTGTTTAATAAGAATATATATATACATACACACACACACACACACACACACACACACACACATATATATATATATATATATATATATATATATATATATATATATTTATAGCCTATACCAGATTGTGTGCTGTCTTAGGGAGGGCAGGGAGCACAGAGGGGGAGAAAAAATTTTAAATGCAAAAGCTTATGGAAGTGATTGTTTATAAATCAAAATACATTAATAAAACATTTTAAAAAATTTGAGGCATCTGTTGAAACTTAATTGACCTAGAGGATTAAATGTTCAGACTGTTATCATCATTTACTCATTCCCTGAGTATAAAGCAGCCACGAAGAGCTCCTGGAATGCGCTAATGCTTGGTGGGTGGATCATACTGAGGCAATGGAGCTTCATTCAGTCAGATGAATCAACATTAGACATCTTCAAAGCCTGTACTTGTTGAATATCCTGCTTTGGCTAAGTGAATCTCATTTTATTAACTGCCATGTGAATCACAAATATCTGTTATTATTTTAACATTTAAAATACCAAAGAAATAGCCTGACCCAGACATAACTCAAAATAAGATGCATATTTGAGATCATTCTTACTTCTTAAGATTTGCTAGAGGTGGTACCCTACTGAATAATTTCAATAACCAAGAATCATACCCACATCATAATGACATGACAGAGAAAATGTGTGTATATGTGTGCAAGTATGTGTATAACATCTAACTTATATATACACTTCTATATTTGTGTACACTTGCATAGATAGATAGATAATGGATCAGATATGCATCATATATATCTATCAGACAAAAGACCAAGGAAGAGAAGAACACCAAGATATACCATCTGCCCTAAAGCTGAATGGTAAGGGACCCCAGGCCTTGCCATCTGTACTGCAACTGTAATATGTATAGCCTCCTCCCATTAGAATGTGAGCTTCTTGAGAGCAGGGATTGTCTCAGTCTTCTATTGCTATTCCCAGTACTTAGCACAGAACTAGGCACATAATATTATAAGTGCTTAGTACAGACAGTTCTTCCTTTACTTAAGTGGTCCACAGACCTCTGTGTGAAGCAATTTTTATATAAGACAATTTGTCCCTACCCACTCACTTCACTTAGGCTATTATACACAGGCATACAAAAAACACCTTTACACAAGTCATGAAATGTACTAAAATACACTCATATTAAATACTGTACCATGATAATAAACAGAATTATGAAATGAAAGGTAAAGTTAATAAACTATGCATAGTACTGTATAGTAAAGTTAACATAGTTGCACAATATGTTGCGTCTTGCCCCCCAGTGTATCTAGCTTTTGTCATTGAAGGTTGGCTGTGCAACTTTTTTTATGAAGCTATGGAAAAATGTTTGGACAGTGGCTCTCTTTTTTCCCCTCATATATCTGACACTAGCAAGCAATATTATCCTCAACTAGTTTTTGAACTTTTAAAAATCTTAAAACATTTGGATCCATCTTTCCAAAATAAGAAAAAAAAACACTCAAATGATGAAATGCTTCTGCCACCGCTTTCATTGTGAAACTTTTGATTCTACCTTGGTTCTGACGCTTTCCTTTCTTCTTTTGCAATCTTTGTAGAGAGCAGCTCAATCAGATCCTCATTCAATAGTTCTTTTCTTTGAGACTCAATCAATTTCACATCAACCACTTCTAGATCCAATTATTGTGCTAATTTTACAATCTTGTTGCTTACTTCTTCATCTTTGTCAAATCCGTGGGAACAAACTATAGGCATACTTTTTCCCCCCAGGCTTTTTTCATTCACATTTCTGTTTCGTCTTTTGATGCTTTGACAATATTCTGATTGCATAGGAAATAATATAGGATTTTCAGAAATCTTTCATTGTCAAGTCTGTCTGCATCCAAAGTTGCAATTGCCTGGGCAAAGGTAGTGGGTAAATAATAGGCCTTGAAATTCACAATCATTCCCTGATCTATAGTTTGTAATAATGAGGTAGTATTAAGGAGAAGGTAGACCGCTTTTACATTTTCATTAATATCAATCAGATAGGGAGGTTAACTCTCTGGGCATTATCCAAAATAAGGAGAATCTTGAAAAGAATTCCATTATTATTACAAAATTTCTCCACTTTTGGAATGAAGCAGTATACAAACCATTGTTCAAAGATGATAAGGACTATCCATGCTTTAAAGTTAGGGAAATAATGTACAGATAGTATTGCCTTACTGATTCCTTTCATTGGTCTGCGATATTCTGAGTGGTACACAAAAATAGGTTTTAATTTGCAAGTCTCAAATGCATTTCCTCCAAGTAGAAAAGTAACTCTATTTTTTTGGAGCTATATGCCCCAGCATATTTTTTTTTCCTCCACTGAGATGCAGGTGTGAGAAGGCATTATTTGATAAAATAGGCCAGTTTTGTCTACATTAAAGATTTGCTTTGGAAAGTAGGTTCTTTCATCTATTATTTTTGCAGGAAGTCAGGGAACTTCTTTGCTACTTCAATATCTGTACCAGCAGCCTCTCCTGACACTTGCCCATTATGAAATCCTGTACAATTTGCAAACCAGCCACTGCTTGCTGTAAACACCTGTGTTCTTTCAGGATACTTTACCTTTAAATCTTCATAGAGGCTTTGAGCCTTGACATGAATTGTCATCAAGCTTAAAGGAATATTCTTCTGAGGCTGGTTTTCTATCCACATAGTTAATAGCGTCTCCATCTCTAGAACAGCATCTTCTTTCTTTTGACAGAGAAGTGGACTTCCTGCAAGAGCTTTTTTTTTTTTTTTGCATGCTCCTTTTTCTGGGCAGCATCCTTCATTATGGTGTTTATAGTTGAAAAAGTAAGACTCATTTCACATGCTATCAATGACAACTCTTTACTTCCTCCATATTTTCTAATTATTTTCATTTCTAACCCTACTACTTGTGCTTAGAAGATGGTTCCCTTTTCCCCTCAAGAGTATGTTTGCCACCAGCAAACTACTGGTTTGGTTCACTACTGAACCAAAGGTAGAGGAATAGTATGACAGACTATCTGTAGACAGAGGGGGACTTACTTAGCAATGCTCCTCAGCTTTGTACCACTGTTTACACTGCCCACATCCACATTATAAAGCTTTTTATCATGCAACAACTCTCTTGCATGAGGAATTTTCATAATTTTTTTTGGAATGAAAATTTCTTTCAGAATTCTTTAGGCAAGCCCAAATTTGCCCAATGCAAATTTACATAAAATGAGAACTGTTGTAAATGTTTTTTTTTTATTCATTTATTTAAGATGAAACTTGGTCAGGGGACATGATGGCTATTTCCAGTATTTGGAGGGTCGCCATGGACAAGAGGGATTAAAAATAGCCACCTCCATGTCCTTGCCTAAAGTTTTTATGTGTGATAGAGGCTAGCAGGCCTAGAAATTCTAACCCTGAACATGAACCCTTTGATTCTAGAAAACCATTAACTCTGAAGCCAATGAAGCATAGATCTTGAAATTGGCTAGCTGATCACCCACCAGAGAAAAATATTGTTTTTCCTTTATAGAAGCAAAAGAACTGAGCTGAACCAGTCATGTTGCTATGCCACCTCATAAGCTTCACGCAAACATTGGTGCTTATGTTGACATGATGAAAGTTGGAATGAGCCTAGAGATTTTATTGGCCCTCAGAAATGCATCCCTTTTATTCAAGCATTATGATAAGCCTTTTGGCAGCTGTGTTTCCAGCACTCACTATTTATCTGAGATCCAGGGAGCTGATTCATATCCTAGAACAAAAGCTCTTCAGAATATTTGAGGTATTCATGTGCATTTGCTTCCCTGGTCTGATCAAAAGTTTGCCAAAAAGTGATATGAATAATGGGGAATGGGCACAAAAGACTTTCTGTGATGTAAGATTATTGGTCCCCAGCTGCAGCTAGGTGACACAAAGGATATATCTCTGGGCCTGGAGCTAAAAAGATCTGACTTACTAGCTGTGTGACCCTGGGCAAGCCACAAATGTCTCTTTGCCTCAGTTTCTTCATCTATAAAATGGGAATAATAATCACTTACCTTACAGGGTTGGTAGGAGGATTAAATCAGATAATAATTACAAAGTGTTTAGCATTTTGTTTTAACCAACTATATACCCCAGGAACAGAATTATAAACAATTGACAAGATTTTAAGAGAGGCAGATTTTGGCTCAACTCAAGGTAAATCCTCCTTACCATTAGGGAGGACTAAAAGGTAGAATTGGCTACCTTAAGTGCTAATAGGCTTGTCATCATAGAATAGGAGTTCAAGTAGGAGCTTATTACCCAATGTTTGGAGATGCTGTAGAGAACATTAATGTTCAGCTTGGTTTGGATCAAGGGGCCTCTGAGGTCCCTTTCAACTCTGAGATTCCAGATAGATACAAATCAGCCACAGAATAGTAGAATCTAAATAGACCTCAGAGGTCATCCTCAACCCACACCTGAATCAGGATCCCTTCTACAACTTCTCTGGCAATGAGTCCTCTAGCTTCCAGTAGAAAAACTACAGGGTAAAGAAACACACTATGTCTGAGGCAGTTCATTTTATTTCTGGGCAGCTCTAGTTATTAGGTCATTTTTCCTAATATCAAGGTTTAATCTGTTTCTTTGCAACTTCAGCTCGTTGTTCCTAGTTCTTCCCCTGGGAATAAATAAAAGAAATCTAATCTTTCTTTCATATAACAGTCCATCAAATGAATATTAACATTTAACATTTATGGACATTGCACCCAGTCATTCTCTTACCTAATAAAAATTACCAAATCCTTTAAGAAATCTTCATATATCATACGTCCACTTCAAATACTATCTTTTTTTTTATGGTTTTTAGTTTCCTTAGCTTTTACTATGCGTGTGGTGTATTGGTGCATAATCGTAATCCTTCTAACTAGAGGAGGCTAAGGCTGGTGAATCACTTAATTCTGGGGATCCTGAGTTGTAGTAGAGTTAAATTCAAAAAATATTTGACAAATCTAGTAAAAACATGGTAAACTCCCAGGGCTAAGGGGCCACAGACTGCCTAAGGGAAGGTGAACTAGACCAGACTGAAAAAAAAAAAAACAGAGTAGGATAAAGCTTCTCTATCTATTGAGATAGAGAAGCTTCTCTATCTATTGATGTCAAGTTTCTCTATCTATTGATGTCAGGCCCTTGAGCGGCCACTATATTTTCTGCTCAAATGAGTCAGGGAGACCTAGGCTCAAAAAAAAAAATTTTTGTTGAATGAATGAATGAGGTTTTTTTTTTCACCCAGAGCACAATACTCATGAAGCACTATATATAATCCTCTTGACTGTAAGCTGAAGGGTACAATTAAATTTCAATGATTTGTTGCACTAAACCTAAAGAAATTTGGAGTAATTTAGATATCCTGAGCCAACACTTTACCATTTAGAGGAGTCTAGAGACTTACTATATTGGTTTGGCTGTTTAAATAATAACAAGCTGTTAAAAAGCAACAGATTTTTTGATATATAATTTGTTCTAGGGCTTGCCAGCTTTTAGATTAACATGTGATTAAATACTTGTACAAAACTCTTTTCTCTGCTAAGTAGAATACAAATTTTGACTTGGAGAAATTTATTCAATGCATAGATATCACTGGGTCCACATTAACCTGCTTACTTATAAAGATATGGTGTGCAATCCAGTTCATGGCAGCAAAAGTGTTTAATGTTTAACATCTATACTAGAAAAAAGTGCATCCCAGGTCACATGACCAACAAGATGGAGGACTAGATTTTTCTCCAGGCCTTGTGAACTGCCAAAATTCTTCCCACAAGATTTATGGGCATGAGGTAAAGGAATTATAGCTGTCTGCATAGGGCAATACAAGTATCCTAAGGTGACAGCCTGTTGAAATAACAGTAGAGAATGATAATCCCCAGGTCTTAATATATGTGATAACCCAGCACCCCCACAGCCACCATACTCTGCTGTTGTTGCTACTGCTGCAATCTCTACCAACACACTCTGCCCCTGCTCTCACCACACCACTGAGGCAACATGAAGCAGATTTTTCCTCTTCCTAGATACTTGTGAGGGAGGGAAAGGCACAGGAAAGTAGAAGCATGGTCTTGCTGAGATGACGGTTTACTGCAACTCTCATATATAGAGAACTAAAGAAGAAAAGGAGCTGGAGCAGGTGACCAATGGGAGACTGCACCAGGCCTAAAGGAAAGGAGACTGGCATGCAACTGGGACCTGCACTGTCCTCCCAGAAATTAGAAGGATCAGGGACAGTGACCTATGAAAAACAGATTCCTTAATGCGAGAGGAAGCTGAGACCGTGTTGGAGTCTAGTCTCTGGAGGATCTGTAATTAAAAGGGGAGGAGTAAGAAAGTGAGTGATATGAGAATGAAAGGAAGAAAAAAAAGCCAAAATTATCAAAGATTTCAGGAGAACAAAATTCAGTTTAAAAACTTTGAATCTATGCAGATAAGTCAACAGGGAAGATTTTAAATAAAAGGGAAGATGGCCACAAGACCACTTCATCAGTCCAAACATCTCTAAATGCATATGGCAAGAAAAAGGAAATAAAACCATCACTTGATAAATCAGAGGATTATGTGGATTCCAAAGAAAACATGGAACCACATCAAGATGCTTCTGAATGGTTAAAATTTATAGTCTGCAACACAGAAACAATTGGAAGGATAGAAAAAAAAATGTAAATCCACAATACTGAGTTTCTCTAAATAACTGAAAGGGAGAACAACAATACCCAGCAAATTTGTAGTGTTTTAAGGTTTGCAAAAATGCATAACAAAGATTATTTCATACTATCACTACAACAATGCCAGAAGGTAGGTGCCATTGTTATCATCATCACATAGATGAGGAAACTGAGGATGGCAAAGTAAATTGACTTGCTTGACATCTTGCAACTAATAAGTATCTTAGGCCAGATTTGAACTTTTTTACTTCAGGTCAGGTGATTTATTTACTACACCATTTAGCTGCCTTGGTCAATGATTAATTAGGCATGCCAATATATGAAGTAAAAGACAATCTGGAAGAAAAGAAGTAAAATACAATAATATACTATATTTGTGTGTATACACAACATATAAGTAAAATAAAAAGACTTGCATACAATCAAAATATATTGATCATGAGAACGGATTATGTTTAGTTACCTTAAAGGAGATAGAACTTCCTGGAATCTCCATTTGAGGAAGCTCCCAAACCAGCTATACTTTACCTTAGTTCAGGTCCTGACTCTCCAGATTACTGTTCCACCTTGCTTCTGTGTGTGGTGTGTACTTTCTCTCTGGTTAAACCCTTGTTGTTGTTGTTGTTGTTTTTAACTTTCTATTACATGTTATTTTCCCTCATCAGAGTGTAAGCTCTTTGAAGCAGGACTTTTTGCTTTTATTTGCATTCCCAGTATTTAACACAGTGCCTGGCACATAGTAAGTACTTAATAGATGCTTTATATAATCTTAATCTAAGAACATAAATCACAAAACTTGAACAACATAATACAAAAAATAATATACAAGAAAACTGTTCAGAACTTCTGAACATAGAAAATAAAGAGCTAATTGGAAAAATACATAGATCACTTCCAGGACAAACAATAATAGCAATAACACATTCAGCAAACTGAAAGAAAGATAGTGATTAAATTTAATAATTCCAATAATAAACAGCAAATTCCACAAGCGACCTGGAGAAAACTTTTCCATCAATATAAAAGAAAAAAAAAGTTGAATAACACAAGACTATTCTATACCCAACAGAAATGGCAGAAGGAAATGGAAAGAAACTCAAGATATAATCCAAAGTTATAAAGTCTGCAAACCTAACCCTTTTCACCAGTAAACAAAGATGAACACTTAATATGAAAAGAACTGGAAGCATTCTTAGGAAAAATTAAACAGATATGATCATACTATTTCCAGTATTTCCTTTGCAAACATCTCAGAAAAAACGAATATAAGAAAGATAGATAAACACACTCACCAAGGAAAGTAAAAGTAAAAAAAAAATCTATAAAATCAACCAGAAGAACAGAAAGACCTTTAGATTTCTTTTTAAAAGTTTAAAAAAAATTAAAGAAGAAAGCTGAAGTTTAAAGAAGCAATGGCAGAGGCACAGACTTGAAACACCATGGATGACC
Source organism: Vombatus ursinus (assembly GCF_900497805.2). Lineage (NCBI taxonomy): Eukaryota > Metazoa > Chordata > Mammalia > Diprotodontia > Vombatidae > Vombatus > Vombatus ursinus. The sequence continues at coordinate 13,561,818 of NW_020945437.1, forward strand.
TCTGAGCCTACAGGAGAATCAAATGTGTGTGTGTGTGTGTGTGTGTGTGTGTGTGTGTGTACATATAATACTCAACTGAAAGATTGGATGCCACATAAAAGAGGAGAAAGTAGACAGGAGAAAGAGAAAATATATATTGTCCTCACAAGGTGATAAGAAAGTCTATAAGCCAGGCACTAAACTCAAGAAAGGAGGGAGAATGACATGGTAGAGATAACTGTCGCCAGAATCTGAGTAAGGAAATATATTTGCCTTGACTTAACTCAAAGGAGGAGAGGGTGCCCCAGAGGGATGGTCTGGAAATGACAGTGAAGAGTGGAGATTAGAACTGCTACTTCTCTTATAATCAGAGGACCATGACATAGAGTAAGTACATCTAGTACTAGAGACCAAATGAGATAATATTTGTTAAGTGCTTAGCATAATGTCTTACACACAATACCTTTTTTTTCCTTTCTTACTTTCTAGGAGGATGACAGGGATATAGTTGTTGACTGAATGGTTAGTAACCTCCCTTCTTCCTTTCTGTAGGAGAGAGGTCTCCATAAGTGCTAGAAAACATAAGGACCATGAAAATAAAAGTCTAAGGCAAAAAGGAAGCGTGTTAATGACAAATAGACTTCCAAAAGAAAACAAAATTGGAAGACAGAGCTGGATGGGGAATGGAAAGGGATAGAATTGAGGTAAATGCATATTAAGAGAAATGATAATAAATCATAGGGGAGGTAAGAAGTTTTCCTGGAAGCCAATAATTCTGTATCACCTGGAAAGGCATCTGCTAGCCAGTGAACTAACATTTATGAAACACTTCTTACATGTCAGACACAGAACACCTTGACAAATCCAAGCCCGCTGAGGTAGGTTTGGTTAATCAATTCAGCAAACATTGATCATATTTTTCATATAGGTCCTCATTTTCCTACTCACCCAGCTACCATCCTCATTCAGGCCATCATTGCCTGTTGTGCCTGGGCTGCTATTTCCAAAACCTTCTTGACTGGTCTCCCTTCCTCAAGTCTTTGTCCATCCATCCTCAAAATAACTTTCAGATGATTTTTTTTTCTGAATTGTTGATCTGACTGCCATTTCCATGCTCCATGAGCTCCACTGGCTTCCTGTTACCCTAAAGATCAAATATAAATGCCTCTATTTGGCCTTTAAATCTTCACAACTTGGTCCCTTCCTACTTCTCCAGTATTCTAGAAGGACAGTTAGAGGCACAGTGGATTTAAAACAACAACAACAAACAACAACAACCTGGGCCTGGAGTCAGGAAGAACTGAGTTCAAATCAGTCCTCAGCACTTCCTGGTTTTATGACCCTGGGTAAATTGCTTAACTTCTGTCTGTCCTCAGTTTCCTCAGCTGTAAAATGGGGATGATAAAAGCACACAATTCCCATAGCTGTTGTGAGAATCAAATGAAATACTTGTAAAGCACTTAACACAGCACCTGGCCCTTAGACGGGACTAGATAAATGCTTATTTCCTTCTCTTTTCCTTCTTGCACTGTATTTCCTCTCTGTGTCCTCTATGATTCAACTACAATATCCCACTTGTAACTACTCAACCATAATACTTTGCTTCTCACATCTATGACTTTACAATATCTATCCCTAAGGCTAGAAAGCTCTGCCCACTAATGTTCACCTCTTACCTTCTCTGGCTTCTCTCAAGATTCAGCCCAAGCCCCACCTTCTTCAGGAGGCCTTTACTGGTCCATTTAGCCACTAGTGTCTTTCTCCCTCAGATTACCTTCTAAATACTCTGTAATATGGATTATACTTTGTATATACTGTCCATAAACTATGCATTCTATGTGCGTAGTTATTTACATGTTGTCTCCACCATTTGAATCTAACTTAAAGTATACTAGCTCTTGTTCAATGTGTTATAGTGGGGATTCCTTTAGCATGTGAGTTAGGCTAGATGGTGGATGGGGTCTCTTGCAACTCTGCAGTTCTGAGAGTCATAGGTTTTTTAGGAATGAAGGGATGGGTGGGTGAAGGAATGAATAAAAAGCAATTCCCTGTTCTTAAGGAACTTGCATTCTAATAGGGAGACAATATGTGTATAAAAGCATGTTGGAAAGGGAGGGGTGTTTAGATTTCTATTTAATCACTCCATCAATAGTCCCTTTCAACAAACAATATTACTAGTGATTTAATCACACTTCCCAGAGCAAGAGATGGAAAGTATGAGAAAGAGATTAGGGATAAGGGCAGTCCCTTTGCAGTGGCAGGGCAAATTGCAAATAGATGGACCCAGTAACTGGTTGAATAGACTATGCAGCATAGTCTGGAGTCTAGGGCTAGATAAAGATAGTAGGGAAAAAGGAGACAGAGGAAAAATATGTTTTGAAATTATGCATGGCTCTACATTCCTTTGAGCTGTGTGTACCAAAGAAAGGCAAAAAGGATAGCTGATAATGCCTGATAATCTGGGAAACTCAGGTGACAGCTCACAGTTAGCAATAGATCAGTTCTCCATCACAGAGAACTAAATAGCTTCACTACATCACACAAATTGCTAAATTATGATTACCTGGCAAACTCTAATAATTTACTATAAATCAGACTACAATAGGGCAAACATTTCCATCTGTGTAACTCTTCTGTACCAATCTAGCGAAGAGCTGTGGGGATGGAAGGGAAGCTGGAAATTTATTGTTGTTCTAAAGAACCATTTGTAATACATCTGTTGATGTAATGCTACAAAATAAAATCATGTTCAGACATGATTAACTGATTCTAGCCTAGGCATTGCCTTGAAACTGCTACATGATATTCAACAAGTCCCTCAGTTTCTCAGGGACTCAGTTTCTCCATCTGTTAAATAGGAATAAATAAACTTGATTCTCTCCCAGCACACCAGTGGAGCACCTGATTCTTTATCATGATGAGATGCCATAAAATATTGCCACTCATTCCTCTAGCATTCAGTTGCATAACTATTCCCACAAGCCTGACATGATGATTGCTAGCATGCTTTTTTGTGGTACATGAGAAAATAAAATTAAGAGTTTTATTATGGAACATTCCTAGGGGTAAGACAGGGTTGGGGATCACAAAGCAAAGGTGGAATGCAACTATAGTGTCCACTGCTAAATTTCATGTGATTCTAACTGTGGCTCTTCAGTTCGTGAATTCTTTCTTTTGGGCTGTTTGCAGTATTTTTTCTTTGTCATGAAAGCTCTAATGTTGGCTAAAATGTTCCTATATTCTCTTTCAAGAAGGGACTGATGGATTCTTTCTGTCTCTGTTATGGTCTCTGTTTCTAAGAGACCCAGGCAATTTGCCTTTAACATTTTTTGGAATATGGAGTACAGGCTATTGCTTTGGTCATGCCATTTAGCTAATTAATGATTCTTAAATTTTCTCTTCATCTATTTTCCATATTAGATGGCCTTCTCCTTCCCTGGATATATTTTATACTTTTTTTTCAATTTTTTTCTGTCTTTTGACTTTGTTTTAATATTTCTTGTTATCTCATGGAGTCATCGGCTTCTGTTTGGTCCATTAAAATTTTCAGAGAATTTGTTGCTTGGGTAATGATTTATATTTCTTGTGCCATGCTATTAGTTACCTTCTTAATTCTTTCTTCCATACTTCTCATTTCTTTTCTATTTTTCCCCCAGCATTATCATTTCAACAAATACATGATTATTTTTTTCAATGATTACTTTCTCTTTCAGTAATTCTATTTCAATTTTTGCTCAGTGTTTTTCTCTGAAGTTTTGTTTATAGATATTTTGGAATCATTCTCTTCTTCTGGTTATGGGTCTTCAGTGTTCCTGTCACCATAATATCTTTTTTCTTAATGGCAAGATAATTATTTTGTTTTTGTTTAATTATTCTTCCAGCCTTCTTCCTATGTTTGTACCTGATGTTAGGGGTGGGCTCTTTGTACTTTTGTAGGAATGTCTAGGTTTATTCTGTTGCTGCTTTTTTGACATATTGAATGTTGTATTGTTCTAGAATCTCCAAGATAGCTGAGGCTTAGGACCTGTAAGCTTTCAGCTCTCACAAAGTGGTTTGATACAGTGCAAAGTCTGATTGTTGCTTCCCTGGTCTGAGTTCTGCAAGATCCTGACCTTGGTTTCAGTCTGAGCAACAGTAGAATGTTGGACTCAGAACAAAACTGAAGTTCATTTTGCTCTGAGATTCCTATCCTGGTTATTTCTCTGCAGGCTGCAGACCAGGCTGGAGCCTGAAATTGATAGTCTGACTTAATTCTGGGCTCCTGGCCACACTTCTGCTGTTTGCTTCTGAACTAGCTCCTTTCTCGTTCTGCCTAGGGCCTCAGACCATTTCCTAGGGGAAGAAGGGACAGTTTTGTCAGACTGCCCTGCTCCAGTATGGTTCTGGGACTCCTTCCTGCCACAGTTCACATGCTCTCTATGGACACTAAAAATTCCAGGAACATTTTTGAAAGGAATGTTGCCCCAATTTTATATTTCTCTGGCATGGAAGTGACTGTAGTCAAGACAGAATAGGAAGGACAAGCCAAGAAGCTTCTTGAATTAATGAAAAACACCATATGTAGCATGCTTCTCACCAGGCGTAGTCCCTAGGGCCTGCAGACTTCTCTGTCTGTCCCTCTAAGCTGATCTAGGCTAAAAAATTGACTCATTGTGACTTTTTCTTGGATTTCTCCGTCAGGATTTGATCTAACATATTTCTATATCTATTTGGAGGATATTTTTGGGGGGTTGTGGTTGCACTGCTCTGCTTTACCACTGTCTAAACTCCTAATTAATGTTGTTTCAATTGAATAATTCAACAAATATGTTAATTATTTAGTATTTAGTTAAGTATTAAGTACATGAGTAACTTATGTACCCTGGTCGGGACTGAGAGGATCTGGATTCATATCTCAATTCTGGTACCTTTCTGGCCTTGGACCAGTTATTTGAGCTTTTTTTCATTTTCTTTTTTTAAAAGAAAAGGTTAAACTAGATCATCTCTAAGATCTCTTCCACCTGTAAATCCTATTACCCTTTGGGAAATATAAGAGAGAAAGAAAAACCAGGGTTTAACTTTCTAAAGGGAAAAAATAAAATAATTACAGCCATTTACAAGAATGACTTACCATTTATGGATAATTAACATATGCAAAACCATTATTATGAATATCATTAACACATGTCAGGTTAATTCAGTGTATTTTTATTTGTTTGTGCATAAAACTCTGCTTATATGTGAATAATCTTCTGTTGCTATTGTAAGATGATCCATTGATTAAAAAAAAAAAGAGTATTACCCATCAGTCAATTCAGTGAAAAACAAAAATAGTAAAAGAAGTAATTTGCAGTCACAGAGTCAAAAAACTAAAATTTACTGATACCTCCCCTTTTAGCTCTATTGAAGTCATGAATTCAATTTTTATAAATCAACATGTATTTATCTAACACTTCCTAAAAACAAAGCAATACAAAGAAAATTAAATCTTCTCTGTTTCATAAAGTTCACACCTAGCTGGGGCTGGGTTGGAACTACATACTATGTGCAAATATATGATAACTACAATGAAGAATGGATTTAAGAAAAAAAATTAGAAGAAGAAAAGAGTGTTATCAAATACGACAGGAAAAAGACTAATTTGTAACAGGCAATATAAAAGAAGACCCCATAGAAGTGATAGCATTTGAATTAAACTTTAACAAATGAACAGGGTTCAATAAGTCGACTTGGAGGACTTGGAAATTCCTTTGGATTCTGATATTCTTTGCTTCTGTGAGGGGAGGGCATTCCATGCATGCCATCACCTGTGTGAAGAAAAGCACAAAATGTGGGAAGGCATAGGAAATACATAAGAGAAAGCAAATAAATCAGTTTGGCCAGAGTAAAAGACATGTAGTGGACAGTAGTATGAAATAAGTCTGAAAAAATAATTAGGTGCCATTTTATAAAAGGCTATGTATCCCATCATTCACTGTTCAGACTTTTTTTGTAGAGTTATTATAGGAAATGCAAAGTTTTAGGCAAAGAATAATATGAAAAGAGTGGTCCAAGAAGAAATTTATTCTGGCTTTGGTTTGAAGGATAGATTATAGGAGGAAGAAATTGGATGTAGGGAGACTGATCAGGAGATGCTAAATGTTCAGCCTTGAACTCCTCTCCTTTCTTATTATCTTTTCTTTCAATTTTTCCTCTGTTTAAACATAATAGAATGACACTCAAAGTCAGTCATGAAAGGAAAGTTCATTACCTTTCCGGCCCTAGTTCTCAAAATTATCTGTCGTATGACCTTCACTGTGGTCAAAATGGACTACTTGCTGTACCTCATACAAGGTTCATGCCTTTCTACCTATAAGCTTTTACTCACACTGTTTTGCCTGCATTGAATCTCTTCCTCTCATAGAATCATAGACTACAAAATGGGGAAGGAATATCAGAAAAATACATTGATACCTACTGAAATCCTTCCCATGCTCCAAGGCCCAACTTAAATGTTACCTCCTCCAAGAAGACTTCATTTTTCTCCCCTAATTGAAATGAGCTTTCCTCTCTAACATTTGACATCCATATGTAGATTAGAAACAGAAAATGAATCCAGAAACAAAACAAGGAATTGTCTAGGAGTATTTCCCCCACTGTTCCCAAGGATATGGAAGCTTTCCCTTAGTATGGTCCGACTAATTTTAGAACATGCACTAGACCACATTGGCTGAATATTTCTTACCTATCCTCCATCTGGTACATTATTAAATACTTCACTGCCAGAATCTATTGAAAATATTTCACACTCATAGTCTGCAAGAAGGCAGGCTGAATTTATCTTCCAGATCAGATGTACAGATCATGGGAGACACTATGAATAAATCATGTTTATTCCCCAGCCATACTTTGAGACCATTGTACTATAGCAGCTGTAATGTCCGTTGATTGCAATCATGCTCCAGTTCATGTTATTCCCATGCCAGACTAAAGTCCTCAAAACTACTATCCATATTATTCAGTTATGAAACTGTTAAAAATCACCACTGAATCAGGAAACATGCAATTTTCCTGTGTTCTGACAGGTTGCAAAAACAAATCTTCAAAGTTAGATTTCTTGTTCCAAGGTAAAACATGCACATCTATTATATGCTACATAAAGAGGCTTATCCAGTGAGTTTTAATTAATTTGGTCTTAGGCAAACTAATTGTCTATTGTTTTAGCTTAAGGCTGTTTCTTGGAGAAATCAAATACTTATTTGGAAGAAATACTGCAAGTCATTCGCTGGGAGAACACAGGGTTCTCTTTGACAGGGGCCATTAAAGAGATTTAATGGAATCACCCAGACTTATTTGAAGCTTGCCTAGGAACATTTTTATACTCAATCTGCACATCAATATTAATTTTTTAACACAGATGGAGGTTTTATTGGTACCCAAGGAAGGAGTACAAAAGAAGATTACTAGAATTTCAAGTTGTGATCTGGGTACACAGAAGGTGATGGACAGTCAGAGGCAGAATGAGGGAAGAAGTTAAAAATCCTAGTCAAATTAAAATGCAAAGCTTGGGGAGGGGAAAACCGTATAGTAAGAAGCTGCGGATGCCACTTGTGACTAATTTCCTCCCCACCAATGTTGAAATTGAATTCAGGATGCACTCAGAAGGATATTATGCAAAAGCATCCAGCTGCTGTGCTAGAGTTAAGGGTCTAGTGGTCATTCTCTTCTAAACTCTATTTGCTAAGGTTTTTAATAGAGCCATTAACATTTTATTTGGGATGCACACCCAAGAGGCAATTTATTTAGTATATATATATATATATATGACAAAAAAGACTATTCTATTGAATGGAGCTTATATTCAATTATTCAATTTTTCACTTTGTTCTTGCCGGTTTTGCTATGCTATTTCTTCTTTAAGGTTGAAATAGCCTTCCAAAGAGAGAATTATTTGGAAGGAGCAGCTTGGATAGAACCAATCAAATTTGGAAGCTATGGCATGGATGAGAAAACCATTGGTCTGAGTTAGAAGATAGGGGTTTGAGACCTACATCTGAGACCATAATAGTTTTGGTAAATCATTTAATTTACCTAATCCTCATTTCCTTTTTCTGCAAAATAGAGATAATAATGTTTGCACTGCCTGCTTCCCAATATCATTGAGAGAAAATGGTTTTATAAACCTTAAAATAGTGTAAAATATGAGATATTGTTGCCAATCGAACACTTGCTATGGAATTAGGAGTCTAATCTTATCTGAAGATTCCCCCCTTCTCTCTCATCTATGTTCAGCTAACATAGATCAAAGAACTGTTACCACTGGATCTCAGCAGGACATAGCAACCAAACCTTACAATTGTAAGCTCAGAAGCCAGTAAACTAATCCCTAGTTTCTCTCAGGACGGAGTCTGACAAAGAAAATTATTCCACTTCTCTGAGCCTTAAATGTTTTACCTGTAAAAGAGGATAGATGAACTAAAAATCATTTAAGGCTTCTTCCAGTTCTATGATCTTAAATCTTATCTTTCTTCCCTAGCCTTCATTCATTTAAATTTATTGAAAAAACTTTTATTAAGCACCCAAAAGCAAAGTAGCCCAATTCCCTCAAAAAGCTTTCATTCAATTAAAGAAGAAAAGTATTTGGAAAGTCAGAGATAAAGAGGGCTTAGGTTCAAGCCATAAGAGAGAGCCAGTTAGAATGAAGAAAGGCAGGAAATTAATTAGCTCTCAACTTTTAATTTTACTCTGCCCCCACACAGAGGCAGTGTTGCCTAGTGGGAGTAGGTAAGGGAGTGTTATACTTGATCCTAACTATGACATTCACTAGTTGTGTGATAATAAGAAACATTTTAAATTTCCCTTAACTTCAGTCTGAGAAAATAACCTGGTCCAGTAGAACAAATGCCGTCTTGGGAGTCAGAAGCCCAGATTCAAATCCTGACTACTTGCGAAACCCAGAGCAAGTTTCTTAACCTCCCTAGACCCACTTTCCTCAACTGTTAGGTGAGGTAGTCTGACTTAATGGTCTCAGTAGTCTTTTCCTTCTCTGGAATGCGAGATGAGCTTTAAAGCATGACTATGACAGAAAAGCTGGGGGTATGGAGTGGATATTGCAAGAAGGGAAGCAGAGAGCACAGACTTTCTTGTTCTTCCTCCTCCTCCTCCTTCTCCCTCTCCTCCCCCTCCTGTTCTTTCTCCCCTCCCCTCCTCTTCTTTTTCTAACACTTATACAGCACCAAAATGTAGTGTTTTGTTTTGTTTGTTTGTTTTTTCTCAATCCTCATCCCTGGCCTCTCTGCAGTTTTGATAATGCTGATTTTCTACTAGATACATCTTTCTCTGGGTTTTTGTGACACTGCTCTGTTCTACTCCTCCCATTGTCTATCTAGTAATGCTTTCTCTTTCTCCTATAGGGATAATTCATTCATGTCACACCCACTAACTTTGGAGACCACTCAAGGTTTTGCCCTGGGTCCTCCTCTATTTTTGCTATGAATTATGTCACTAAGTGATCAATTACCATCTCCATGCAGATGATTTATAAATGTATAAATCCAGTCTAGTCTCCTTCTAGAGTTATAGTTCTCCATCATCAATTGCCATTTAGATAATTTGAATTGTTTATTTTGTAGGGATCTCATGCTCAACATGTCCAAAATAGATCTCACGATCTCTTCCCTAAAACTCCACAATTCTTAAATTCCCTATTGCTGTCAAGGGCACCACCATCCTCCTAGTTGCATTGGTATAAAACCTTGATGATTTCCTCATCTCCTCAATCTCATTCATCCTTTAAATTTAATATGGCTTTCAAATCTTATTGTTTCTACCTTGAACGCATCTCTCATATAATTCCCTTACTCTTGACTCCCAAAGCCACCCCCTAGTTCAGGTTGTCATGAATTCTGACCAGGCCTATTGCAAAAAACATAATTGATCTCCCTGCCTGAGCAATCTACTACAATGAATCTATCCTCCATTCAGTCGCCAAAGTGCCCCATTTCTGTGTCTTTGTACTGACTACTAGATATGGAATACTCCTCTCACATCTATCTCAACTTCCTTAGCCCCTTTCAAGACTCAGCTTGAATCCAGTCCACTACAGGAGGTCCTTTCCAGTCCCCTGGATGTTAGTAACTTCCTCTCAGAGATGATCTTCCATCTATTCTATGTCTTGAATTTACCTGGTAACAAATATACACTTTATATATAGTTTCTCCCATTAGAATGTGAGCATCTTGAGGAAAGATATTGTTTTGGCCTTTCTATGTGTCCTAAGCACTTAGCATGGAACCTGACTCATAGTCATCCTTAATTAATGGGCATTTAATATATACCACTTGATTGGCTTTAAGGTTGGAAAAATGCTTTACATATTACATCTCGTTTGATTCTAACACCTTGGTGGTGTAGGTGCTATTATTATAATCATTTTACAGATAGGAAAACCAAGCAGGTGGGGGTGGGGCAGGGATTAGGTATGGGTTTTTCTTTTTATTTTTCTCACTTGCATGTAAAAACAATTTTTAACATTTGTCTTTGAAATTTTGAGTTTCAAATTCCTTCACTTCTTCCTTCTCCCACCCACCCCAGGCACCCTCACTGAGAAGGCAAGCAATTCAATAAAGGTCATACATGTATAGCCATGCAAAACATGTCATGCATAATAGTCATGCTGCAAAAAAAAACATAGACCAAAAAAAAAACCCTCAATAAAAATAAAGAAAGCAAAATAAAGTATGCTTCAATTTGTATTCAGATACCATCAGTTCTTTCTCTGGGGCTGGATAGCATTTTTCATCATAGGTGCTTTAGAGTTGTCTTGGATCATTGTATTGCTGAGAATAAAAGTCATTCACAGCTGCTCATCTTACAATATTGCTGTTACTTTGTACACAGTTCATTTCACTTTGCATCAGCTCATGTAAGTCTGGGTCTTTCTGACAGCATCCTGCTCATCATTTCAGCACGTTAGCATTCCATCATAATCACAATACACAATTTGTTCAGCCATTCCCCAATTGATGGACATCTCAATTTCCAATTCTTTGCCACCAGAAAAGAACTGCTATAAATATTTTTGTACATATAGGACCTTTTCTCTTTTTTTATCCCTTTAGGGATACAGTCCTAGCATTGGTATTGCTAGGTCAAAGTGCATGCATGGTTTTATAGCCCTTTGGGCATAGTTCCACATTACTTTACAGAATGGTTGAATCAGTCCACAACTCCACCAACAGTGTCTTAATGTCTCATTTTTCCCACATCCCCTACAACATTTGTCATTTCCCTTTTATGTCTTGTTAGCTAATCTAATAGGTATGAGGTAGTACCTCAGAATTGTTTTAATTTGCATTTCACCAGTCAATAGTGAGTTAGTGTATTTTTTCATAGGGCTATTGATAGTTTAGATGACTTCATCTGAAAACTGTTCATATCTTTCGATAATTTATCAATTGGAGAATGGCTCTTATTATTATAAATTTGACTCAGTTCTGTAAATGTTTGAGAAATAAAGCCTTTAGCAGAGAAACTTGCTTCAAATTTTTTTTCGCAATTACTATTGCTAACTGTATTTCCTTCCATCCTATTCCCTCACATATTTATTCTTTTTCTCTCTCTCTCCTTTCACCCTGTCCCTCCTCAAAAGTGTTTTGCTTTCTGACCCCTCACTCCCCAAATTTTTCCTCCCTTCTGTCACCCCCTCTTCTTTTGTCCCCTTCCCTACTACTTACCTGTAAGGTAAGACAGATTTATATACCAAATTGAATGCGTATGTTATTCCCTCTTTCAGCCAACCCCTCACCTCCTCCTGCTTCCCCTCCACTATAAAAACTTTTTCTTGACTATTTTAGGTGAGATAATTTTCTCCATTCTACTTCTCCCTTCCTCTTTCTCCCAGTACATTGCTCTCTCACCCCTTAATTTATTGTTTTTAGATCTCATCCCTTCCTTTTCAACTCATACCTGTGCCCTCTGTCTAAATATCCTCCTTTCTGCCCTAATGATGAGAAAGTTCTTATGAGTTGAAAATATAATCTTCCCATGTAGGAATGTAAACACTTTAATCTTATTGAGTCCTTTATGTTTTCATTTTCTTGTTTACTTTTTTATGCCTCTCTTGAGTCTAGGTGTGCATTAAATCAGGGAAATATTTGTGGAAAGACAACCGATTAGAATACTATTGAAACAGAATAATCAAGGAGGGATGAAGGCCTGAACTAGTGCGAGTGGAGAGAAAGGACCAATGAGAAAGATAGTGTAGAAGTAAACAAGATTTGTCAACTGATTAAATATGTGTGGGAAGGGAGATAAGGAGTTGAAACTTGAAAGCCTTGATGGGTGGAAGGATGGTGTTGCCCTTGACAGAAAGGCAAGTTAGGAAAATATGATAAGTGCTCTTTTGGACATTTTGCATCTGAGATTCCCAATTAACTAATATTTCTATACTTCTTTAAGTTTTCCATGCCATTTATCAAATAACATCTCTATGAACTAAGTAGTTTAAGTAGTTGAATCTTGTATTTTTACAGATGAGAAAAAGTAAAGAGACTTATTAAGGGTCAAATAATTAGGATATTGTAGAGCATGGATACATACCTAGGTATTTTAACTCCACCTCCAACTCCAATGATCTTTTTACTACATAAAGATTTTACAGAGGTGGTAGGCATTGTGATGACTAAAAAAAGAAAGAAATAATTTAATTATGACCTTTAAGTTATCTGTTTAAGTAGATGGGCCATTCCTAAACCAGAGGAGTGGAATCTAACTAATGGAAAAAATAAATGGACATTGAGAAAACAGCAAGTGAAAATGAAAACTATTTTTTTTTCCTGAATGTTTGGTACTGAAAGCACTTGCAAGACAGAACATGGTCAAGGATAGAGATTCCTGGAAAAGGAAGAAATCAGAGTATTTATAAGCAGCATGGAAGGAGGCAGTGAAAAGAAAGAGATTGAAGATGAGAGAGAAAGACAGAGACAGAGACAGAGAGAGAGAGAGAGAGAGAGAGAGAGAGAGAAAAGAAGAAGAAGAAGAAGAAGAAGAAGAAGAAGAAGAAGAAGAAGAAGAAGAAGAAGAAGAAGAAGAAGAAGAAGAAGAAGAGTTGATTGATTGAGGACAGTCCCAAAGGAGGCAGGAGGACACAGAATTAAGAGCACAGGTGGATGAGTTAGTCTAGGCAAGGGAATCAATAGATTATTAATATCTCTCTGCAGAACAAGATTTCAAGTTCCAAACTTTCAGTGGTCAAGGTGAAATGTCTGCCATGGAGCAGTAGACAGGAAAGCATGTGATATTGGTTCAATTCAAATGTCAATTTTCTTTTATTTTCTTTGTACAAAGTAATAACCCCAATACAAGCATTTCACTTTGACTTTTGTAAAAGTCCTCTGCTCTGAAACATTTCATAGCATCATAGATTTAGAGCTAGAAGTGACTATGAAGGCTACAGAATCCTACTTCTTCATTTTATAGATGAATAAATTAACAGAGAATGATTGACATACTCATGATCACACAGCTTGTAAGTGTCTTAGGCATTATTCAAGCTTAAGTTGTCTTGATCCTAAGCCTAGTTCTCTATACAACAAGTCACCTACATGACTGGGATTTCTAGGACTCCGTGCCAACTCGGTCAGTGCCAAGAAGGCATTGGGCTTAATATTTTAGGGTGGCCCTCCTCTTATCAGATAAATCAGAGAGCAGAACTCAGCCCATCATAAGTAGTGAAAAAAATAGTCAGAACTGTTTAGCTACATCACCAGGAGTGCCACCAACCTAATCCCAGCCTCAAACTTACCCTTCTTCTTAATGCCCATTTTTGTCAAGTGCGTAACCATTCTTCAAGTCAACTAAGTTTGTAACCTTGGTATCCTATTTGACATTTCATTCTCTCACATCTTTCATATGCAATCATATTTTCCAAACTTATTTGTATTTCCATAGCATCACATATATGTGTCCCCTTTCCTGTATCCACACAACCATTACCCAAGTTCTGGCCCTAATAACATCTCTACCAGCTCATTTCAATAGACTTCTTGATTGTCCTTCTTGATATATCTCTTCACTCTCCAATCCATCCTCCAAACAGTTGCCAAAGGAATCTTCATAAAGTATTTCTGATTATACCAGTCTCCTTCTCAATCAACTCCAGTGGCTCTGTATTATCTATTGGATCAAATATAAATCTCCTTGTTTGAAATTTAAAGCCTTTACAATCTGGTCCAACCTACCTACCTCCCTACCTCCCTAGGTCCTACCTCCCTAGATTTATAACTAGTCCTCTTCATATACACTTTGGTTCAGATAAAATGACCTTCTTATTGCCCTCAACTTGACCATTCCATTTCTGGTCTCTTGCTTTTATAAGGATCTGATATGTATTCCCACCTCATTTCTGTCCCTTTGAGTCTCATCTCCTTCAAAGCTCAGCTGAGGCAACATCTCCTACATAGATCTTTCCTGTTCTCCTTTATTAGAGACTAGCACTTAACCTCCCCTCTTGTCCATCCCCTTATATCCATTCTGTTCAAACTTATATGTGTATATGTTATCTTTCCACATAGAATATTAGCTCCTTGAGGGCAGGCACTGCTTTTTTTTAAATTTCCAATGATTAATATTTCCAATGTATTCCCTTTGTATTTTCAATGAATATTATGCACACAGTAAGTTGTTGACTGATTTTTTATTGATAATTTGATAGCTAGGAGGTCAAAGGGTAGAATAACCTATTAAACTGAATATTATATACCTGAAGATTGTTTACAATACTATCTTTACTCTTTAGTCTTTCTCCAATTCCACCCTGTGTCTTGGAGAACTTAGGAAACTTGAGATCTCAAAGGTTATGTCATTGGAGCACAGCTCTGATCCAGCTGGTCAAAGGAAAAGCTGAAAAGGCATTGAGTACAGGCTTGGGGATGGTCAGTACATCTCTTGTCTGAGAGCCAACTTAGCTGTATTCAGATAGATTCATCACCATGTGGATCAAAGACTGATGGATTTTGTTAGTCACAGCAACTCTAGAAGGTCAGAGTTGTACCTAGTGATTTTGGCATCCAGGTCAAGCACTACAAAATGCACTCCAGGCACATAACACAAAGGTGTTTGCAAATTAATTTTTAGGAAATGTTCAATGTGCTATGGGAGGTATTGTAATTGAGAAGGACGCAAAACCCCATTGGAATAGTTACCCTAGGATAACAAAAAGCTAATGTTAAGGAAGATTCCACAGCAGGGAGGGAGCAGGTCAGGATCAGTTATAAGAGGTTCTTTATTTACATTAAGGAAGAGAATACACAGGTAGCTAACATTCATACAGCACTGAGTTTATGTCACTTTCTTCTCAAATCCTGTATGCATGTGAAGCTGTAAGTACTGTCTGCATATTATGGATGAAGGAACTGAGGCTCTCAGAGGTTGATAACTTGACCAGAGACATGTAACTTAGATCTAGGATCCAAATTTAAGTCTCTGAGATCCATGCTGAAGCTGGGATATTGTAATAGAATATTGACCGAGGAGCCAGGAAATCTGAGTACTAGTCCTTCTTCTGGACTAATACTTGGTGGAACCTTGTAATGTGGTGCAACAAAACTCACAGATTATACAGCAGTTTAGGGGTATTTAAGTACATTCCTCATGATAATCTTACATATGACAGAAATAAGGATGAGAGGGTTTATGTAAGTTACACAAGGTCATATAACTAGTAAATTTTAGAAGGATAATTTGTAATCAAAAAATATACATGCAGAAATTATAAAATCCTTCTATACTACTTTGTAACTATGAGAGGTCAGATGATTGACTTAAATTGTTTTTCTCAAATATAAAAATAACAGCCTTGGGGCAGCTAGGTGGTGCAATAGATAGAACACCAGCCCTGGATTCAGGAGGACCTGAGTTCAAATCCCACCTCAGACACATAACACTTACTAGCTGTTTGACATTGGGCAAGTCACTTAACCCCATTGACTAGCCCCCCCCCAAAAAAAACAGCCTTAAATTAGATGTCTAAAGTTCCTTTAAAAATGTCAGAGTGCTTTGATATGATAATTTATTTCTCTTACCTTTAGTTCCACCTATAAAATAGAAGATAGAAAACATGATCAGTAAAATCTCTATCAGTTCAATGAATCCATCTTGCAAAGTTGAGATTTTTTTTTTCCCTTCCAAAAAGCAGGCAAGCAGGAAACGTTTATTAAAATCTTACTAAGTGCCAAGCCCTATGATAAATTCTAGAAATACAAACGCAAGCAAAAAGATAATCCCTCCCTTTAAGTAGTTTATATTCTAATTGAGGAAGGTAACAGATAAAAGAGACAAGGAAAGTGTGGGACAGGGGTGGCAAAGTCTATAAAGTCAGAAGCAAAGGTATGGCTCCATTGTCTTTAAAATGGAGGCCCTGAAATTCTCCAATGGAAAGTTATATGAATGACTGAGGGATTTTTCAGGATGAGAAGGTCCCAGGCACTGAGGGAAGTTCCAGGGTGAGAGGGCAACTGAATCATGGTGTCATCAGAGTCAGAAGCACTGATGATCAGGTCATTTATCAATGACTTTTGAAGGGTTTATGCCTTCCAACTTTTTTTTTCCATGTTGTGTTTAAAAATAAAATTATCCCAAAGATAAAATGTAAAAACAAAATTCTTAAAAGTAAAATCAAAATTAACTATGACCACTATCTACTTGAAAGGAATCTTTAAGCATTCCTGAAGCATCTGAGGCTATACAAGGGAACTTGAGCTCCTTCTCCATATTTCTTATGTGAAGGGACACAGATTTCATCCACATTGATCCTTTCTCTGTTAAGCATTTCACTGGGCTGAAGTCCTTTTCTATTCACCACTCATTTATTGAGCATACACAGTATATCCCATACTGTGCTAAGCACTGTGTTAGATTCAAGGTAATTATGCAATAAGGTCCTATCCTCAGAGACTTATAAGCTCATTGTAAAGATAAAACATACATGAATAATAACTGAACAACCATGCAAAATAACATTAATTAAATTCAACAAGTATTTATTAAAGACTTTCCACTTCTGGATAGAAATCAATTTTTTTTCTAAGAGCTGAGAAATACAAAAACAAAAATGAAGAAAGTCCCTTCCCTAAGGGATATTATTTTTAATTGGGGATGGGAATGACAGGTGCATAGATAAGTAAATACACAATCTATTTGTGAAGCCCCCTGCATGCTAGCCCCAACTCACTTTCATAGGTTGAGTCCCCCTAGGGAGTAACTAACAACAGGACCTAAACAGCCTGTATTTCTAAACTATACCTTATGAATCCTGACCACTGTATTTTGTTCCAACCAAGATCACTTAATCTGCTAGCCTGTCATTAACCTTGGGGTCTGAAACATTGAAGGCTATTTTCTTGTTGTCCTTGTACAAGGATTTCAGTAGAGGAGACTTAAAACATAGAGCTCTTTTTCAGTGAAGTAAAAGGGGTTTTTTCCACATAAAATGGGATTACTTATGTCACGAAAAGGAAAATACAGTGACTCCTTTCTCTCTGCCACCACAGTATGAATGTGTACATTTGTATATATGTGCATAGGTGAATATATTTAAATGTTTTATAGCAAGTTGGTATCCGAAGTAACCTAGTTATGGTATGAGTTGTACTTTTGAGCATATCATTTCCCTTCTCTGGATTTCAGTTTCCTCTTTTATGGAATGAGACAATTGAATTAGATGAACTCTAAAGTTCCTTCAACTTTGACGATCTGTGATTTTAGGTCTCTATTTTTGTAAATTTTAATTTTCACACATTGGGTTTTCTTAAAACCGAAGCCACCTCTACAATGAAATGGACATCACTGAACTATGGCTCATTAGCATCTGAATCTCAGCCCTTTCCTCCTTGGTGGGCAGTGTATATGACAATGGCACTGAATGAATATCTAAAGAGAGTAGATAATACTAAATTGTGCATTTTGTCACATTTTTAGTTGCTAAGTTACAGTTACCATGGTAATTGTAACTAAAGTTACACAATTTGTCTCCAACTAATAATGAACTTGCTTCTTGCTTTCTTCAGGTAAGGGAAGTGTTTTCTTCTTGCTAAATCAAGTCAATAAGCATTTAAGGAACCAATCCTGGTTATAAAAATTCTAATGTGTATTTACACAAAAGTTTATGGTTAGGAAGTGCTTTACGTATATGAGTTCATTTAAATCTCACGATCTAACAGTGAGGTCAGCAGTGAAACTTTTATTAGGTAATGTAATGGAAAGTGGAGAATAAGTGATAGAAACAGCCTTGGATTTGGAGTCAGGTGACTCTGAAGTTCAAAGTTCACCTCAGCTCCTTAATAGTTGTATGACTTTAGGCACCTACTTCAACTCTCTGGGGCTCAGTTCCCTTTACTGTAAAATAAGGGCAAATAGATGTTCTCAACCTTTGCTTTTCTAACTTTTTTTTTTGCTTAATATTTTGATAATAGTATTTCAATATATAATATTCAGTTATTTACATCTGTATAGCAGATTTATCAAATAACTGCCCTTGCAAGTATAATTATGAAATGCCTAGTACTTATGCCCTCAATCTGGGAGTAAAACTCTCTAAGAATGGAGAGGGGGATGAACTTCCAGCCCTATGCCAGGAAAGTTCCCTCTTCTCTATGTGGCTCCCAAAGTTGTCCTGTGCCCTTACATTGCAAACAAAGGGACACCAGGAAACATGAAGTTCAAATTGACTAAAAATGTTTACGAGAAATAGTATTAAGTTTGCCAAATGCATTCTTAATAGAATTTTTTAAATAAACATTAAGTGGACCTAAAATGCTTAGCCCATGCCTAGCACATTGTAGATGCTTAATAAATACCTGTTTGCTTCCTTCCTTCCTTTTTTCCTTTCTTCCTTCCTTCTTCTCTTCTTTCTTCTTTATTCCTTCCCTCATTCACTCCTTCCTTCCTTTCTTCCTTCTTCCTTCTTTCTTTCTTTCATTCTTTCATTCTTTCTTTCTTTCTTTCTTTTTTTCTTTTCTTTCCTTCCTTCCTTCCTTCCTTCCTTCCTTCCTTCCTTCCTTCCTTCCTTC
>NW_020945437.1:13580831-13598177 GCF_900497805.2 Vombatus ursinus
TTCCTTCCTTCCTTCCTTCCTTCCTTCCTTCCTTCCTTCCTTCCTTCTTTCCTTCATTCCTTCATTTTCCCCATCCTTATAATTACCTCATAACAGCCTCCTGTTCATTCTAACTATTTCCTCAATTACTTTAGCCCTTGTCTCATGGTCTCCTTCCCACCCAACACCTACCATCATTTCTGGGGACTTCAAAATTCATGTTTATGGTGTCTTTAACAATTTGACTTTTCAATTCCCTAACTTTTTGAATTTTAGCAAACTTCTCCACCTCCACTTTCCCTACACACTGATATAGCCATGACTTCAACTGTTCCATCTTTCAGAATGGCATCAGCTTCAAGAAGTGGTACATGAAAACTGTTTTCTTTACTTGCTTGCTAACTCATACTAAACCTATTCTCACCTGGAACTTCCCTCAGTACCTGGTACCTCTTCAACCAGGAGCATTTTTGGATTATACAAACCCCCTTCTCCCATTGATGAGTTCCATCAGGTACTTCCATTTTCAGGAGGGGCCAGGCCAGCCAACCTTCATTCCCCACTTGGTTGTCCTTCAGACTTTCTAAAATTTAACACTATTTTTCAGTTGCAGTGTCAGCCCGGGGTCTTCTCACCCTGGAATATCCAGCCACCATGCTTGCCTCCTTCACCCGCTGGTGAATTTTTCCTGGTACACTCATTTTGAGAAAGGGTCCAAATTAGCCAACCTTCATTCCTCTCCTGCCTGTGGTTCTGACTTTCTGAACTTCAACACATTCCTTCCCTCCCCCTGCAATGGACACCTGCATTATTAACACTTTCTTTTCAGCTACTTTTTATGTATTGTTTACCCCATTAAAATTCAAACTTTTTGAGGGCAGGAACTGTTTTTCTTTTTGCTTGTATTTGTATCTCCATTGCTTAGCACAATGCCTTACTCATAGTCAGTGTTTAATAAATGCTTCTTACCTTGCCTTGCTCTTTAATATTATCAGGAACTCCAGTCATCTGAACTCTCCCTGTCCTTCCATTTCATCTCCCTCATGAGAGTTTCATTTGTTTTCAAATCCTCATGGTCAACAACTATAATATTTCACCTGCTTTTACCTCAGAATTCTCCACACTTCTATCTTTTGATACTCCTGATATAATGAACATTACTTTATAAAGGTGCTCTTTGCCTGTTATAAAAGAGCTTTTGGCTCTTAATAACATAAATCATAATCATAATAAAAAAGGCACTATCAGCTGCTCTCTAAAGTGAATGATTGACATTCCTAGAGCACTTGAAGGTTAAAAAAGAATTTTCTTCATAATAAAGTGGTGAAGTACATAAGTGAAAATATTTCTATGTCAATTTTAAAAATATATTACTGTCTTTTATTTTATCTTCATTTCTCCCTCAATTTACTAAATTATACTAACTCTCATCACTAGCAGTCTTTAGCAGCATTATCTAGAGAATCTCCACAATTGATCTGGAAACTGGAGATGGCCATAGAAACACCTCTATAAATCTGCCTGATCTATCCACAGATGCTTGAGAAACACACAGGAGATGCTTGCCAGACACCTGAAGATCATGGACATTGCCAAAGGACTTGACATCCCTAAAACTACACTTAAATTGAATTTCATTATTCATCCTATTATCATTTTGCTTCTTTTATTCTGTGTGTGGTATGGACCTGTTACTTATGCCATAAGTTGCATATCATTTCTGCTTGAACTGATAGCCTTGGGCAGCTAGGCGGCATAGTGGATAGAGCTCTGAGCCAAGAGTCAGGAAGACTCATCTTCCTAAGATCAATTCAAGTCTCACACACTTACTAGCTGTGTGACCCCAGGCAAGTCACTTACCCCTGTTTGCCTCAATTTCTTCATCTGTGAAATGAACTGGAGAAGGAAATGGCAAACCACACTAGTATCTTTGCCAAGAAAACCCCAAACGGGGTCACAAAGAGTTGTACATGACTGAAATGATTGAATAGCAGCAGTAACAAAAACAGCAACAACAAAATAAAATCTTTTCTCCCCAAACTGTAATTGCAGTCCCATGTGGACTGCCTATGTATGTGCATATTCTGGGTGACTGGTATTTGTTGAACCTCATAATACAATTATCCTAATTCCCCTCCACTATGCATGAACAAGATACATACAGAAAAAAATTGGGAGGGTAGTCCCAGAGGGAAGGCACTAGCATTAAAAAGAAACAAAAATTCTTGTAGTGTCCCAGTGATAAAAAATAAAAGGTAAAAGAACTTATTAGTACAAAAATATTCAGAGCAGCTCTTTTTGTGGTGGCAAAGAATTAGAAAATGAGGGGATGCCCAACAATTAGGGAACGGCTAAACAAGTTGTCATATATGATTGTAATGGAATACTACTGTGCTATAAGAAATGATGAGTAGGCTAATTTCAGAGAAAAAAAAAACCTGGAAAAATTTACACAAACTGATGCAAAGTAAAGTGAGCAGAACCTCAAGAACATTGTACATAGTAACCACAATATTTTATGCTGATCAAATGTGAATGACTTAGCTCTTCTCTGCAATATCCAAGACAATTCTGAAGGTCTCATGATGAAAAATGCTATCCACCTCCAGAGAAAGAAATGATGGAGTTGGAATGTAGATTGAAGCATACTACTTTTCACTTCTTTACTTTTTTCAGGTCAAGACCTTTGGGTCTGTGTCTTCTTTCACAACATGACTAATATGGTAATATGTTTTTCAAGATTGAACATGTATAACCTAATGCTTACCATTTCAGGAAGGGGATGTGAGGGAGACAATTTGGAATTCAAATTTTTTAAAGAATGAATGTTAAAGAAAATAGTCTTTACATGTAATTGGAGAAAATAAAATATTATTTTTTTAAAGAATTCTAGTAGTTGATGGGGCTCAAAGGAAGCCAAGGAAGCTAGCATTTAAAGATGAGTGCGTAAAAAATTCCAATCATAGGATACAGGCACTGAGAATGCCCAGAATTGGAAAATGGAGTATCTAGTGTGAGGAACAGCAAAAGGGCAAATAGCTCTGGATCATAGAGGATAGAGTGTGTGTTTGTGTGTCTGTGTGTATAAGAGGGAATAGAGTAAGATTTAGGAAGACTGAAAACTTAGTAGGGAGCCAGGGTATATGCAGGGCAATGAATACCAAGCAGAGAATTTTATCTGTGGTCCTGATGTTGATAGGGAGGTGAAATGACTGTTTAGTAATCCCATAAAATGTTTCATATAAGTTATCAAGAGTCATATACAGTACTAATAGTTTGTGTTTTAAGTCATTGTCAATTCACAATTATGAATCTTGTTTTTCTCTTTAGTTCACTTCGGAAATTTTATCATTTCTTTAATGAGAAGAAAATAAATAACTGTCCTTTTCATTATCTTCACTGTATATTTCTTCCATTTCTACTCCCTTTTCAGGCTTTGGGATAAAGTACAAAAGACTATGAGTAAAACAAACAAACAAACAAACAAACAAAAACAAAAACAAAGAAATCTTACGTTTGTCTTTCGAGGTCAGTCTCCCCTCGGAATGAACCCCATCTAAGCTCTCTATGAGGTACATAGGAGATTCAAGGCTCCTGGAAGGAAACATAAACAAGAGTCAGCCAGGGACACATGCTCTGCACTCAAGTTTGCCTCTTCAGTCCATTTGCCTTCTTTGCGTAAGCAGCTGCATTTCCTCTTATTGTCTCCACCACCCCCTCCTAGGAAGACCCCTCACATAACCAGCATGTGGGAAAAGAGAAAGAAGAGAGTAAAGCAGAAGTTGTCTCTCCCTTTAAGGTTACTGAGTGAATGAGTCTCCCTGGGTCTATAACTAATTACGATGATAAAAATAACAAGTTCGTCTTTATATAGAGCTTTAAAGTTTGCAGAGCGCTTCATATATAATATTGGTCTCCACAACAACTGTATGAGAAATGTATTATTGTTGTTCCCATTTTACAAACAAGGCAATGGAGATTGGTTTCCTTTGGTCAAGGATTCCCTTCCTCTCCTGCCATGAGGACCAAGGGACTACTGTATAATCACAAAATCTTTCAGCACTAAGCACACGGATTTCCATAAATGGCCAAGTAGAACTCCTTTGAGTTATACCATGCCCCATGGGGTGTACTGTACCCTGATATGGTTATAATTACAAACCATTCAGTTTTATTTGTTTGTATTATTGTAATCTTATTCCCATTTAAAATCTCTAAGATGACTATGCTGCAGTAGGAGAATTTAGTTCACATTATACAAATGTCTCCAATGAAAGTGTACTTATATCCAATCAATCCATTTACCAACAAGTATTTAGTAAGCATCTATTATATGATAGGGATTATATTAAGCACCAGGTATAGAAAGGCAAAAATTAAACAACCTTTACCCTCAAGGAGATTTTGAGATTTCAGGGGGGAAAATAAATAATCCATTGTGAATTCTCCTCTTCCTTACCTCACTCACAAATATGTCTACTCTGATAAATTTGGTTTTTCAAAAGGAAAGTTTAAGACAAATATTGCAGTATTAATGTCTACAGTAGATTTTGATTCTACAGTAGCTCTCTATTGACACATTAATATTTCTAGATCATAATCCAAATATGCCTCCTCATTCTGTATAATATTCATGCCCTTCTAAAAATCCTTCATAAAGGATCTCCCCATACACTGCAGAGCTTTCTGAAAGTCTTTTAATATTTAAAGGATACCAGCACACCAATCATGTTGTCCTTCTGTAATGTTGTTTCATCACTTATTCACCTTTTCTAGTCATTGACATCCTTATTTCAGTTTAGTTCTATTTCCATGCAACTAATAGTCGGTAGCATGTTGAAGCTTACACTCATCATATGCCTTTCCATTACTTAATTAATACTCATTTTTAGTTTTTTTTTAATATTGGAGTGATTCATGATAGTATCACAGGATGAATAATATCATTAAAGTGTTAGATTTCACAATGGTGAAAAACATGATCATTGAAAGAGCTGCTTACTTTTCCATATGGAATCTAGGTAATTCCCATTTACCAACCAAATCCATGCCAAACTCATTGTCAAACTATAGCCCAAGACACGCCAACTCAATTGGCTATTAGCTCAACTGCATATTATAATCTGAACAATATTTGTTTTGCATCCATTTTTATTTTCTTTTGTGTGCTGCTAGTTCTATCTCCTTTGAATGCTTATGGATTGAACTCAAGAGGCCCTGTACTATTCTGAGGTAAGGTACAACTAGTCAACAGTGTCAATATAAATGGTAGCATTTAGAAGCTCCATGACTAATATGGAGCATTGTTTCCATTTGGTACAAGACATCCTCTATATTACTAATGAATATATTTCACATATACACACATATAGACACACATATATGTATATATGTATACACACATACATACATATCGATATAAAGTGAGGCATACATAGACACACACATCTTATGCCTCACTTGATATTGATAATCAAATAATAGTTGAGCTGTGATGGGTATTTTCCTTGCCACCAGGACTCAAAAATACAAGCTAAGGATTTAACCCAAATGAAGCATTTAAAGTAATGAAAAAGGGGACTTATGGTTTAGTAATTGCTAGTTTCTTCTTAATTATCCTTTTTCTAGTGATAGTTCTAACCATGATTGTTTTGTTCTTATAGTTTTCAGTGTTTTATATATTGTTAATTAGTATATACAGTAAACCTGTGTGGCTTGTAGATGCTATTTTCTCTTTGTAAGAAAGTCTCTTTTGTGCAGGTAGGGTCAATTTTTGGACTTTTTTGAAACTATCATGGTGAATACTTTCTATTAAGACTGAAAATGGTGATGACCTAGGCCAATGTCTATTTTTTATCTATTTTACAGTTTTTGGAGTCAATATCTTATTTCAATAGGTTGAATTGAAGTTGTGATTGCATGCATACCGTCTTAACATTATTCCATTTTTGGACATTTTGCTCTAATCATTTATTTGACACAAAAAGCTGAATCTGTAAAAACTCCTATATAAGTAGTGCCCTGCCTTTAAGATAGTCAATTTACTTTTTATGGTATTTGCTGCTTGCCATGTTCAATGACTTCTAAATTTTTCCTTCAATTTTTAACTTTTTTATTTTATTTCTTTGTAGTTTAAAGCATATATTTTCTTTCCCCACCACCCCAAACAAAAGCCTTGCAAGAAATATTCATAGTCAACTAAATAAAATTCTACAACATCCATGTAAAAATATATGTATCCTAAAACTTAAATTTGTAACTTCTCTCTCAGGAAGTGGTTAGCACACCTCATGATTTGTCTTCTGGAAACTTGGCTGGTCATTGCATTGATCATCATTGGAACATTGTTTTAATTATGAAAATTGTTTTCTTGGTTCTGCTAATCTTGTGATTTTTGTGTTCAGTCATTTCCCACTCTTTAGGACTTTATTTGGGGTTTTATTGGCAAAAATACTGAAGTGGTTTGCCAGTTCCCAGATGAGGAAACTAAGGCAAACTGGATTAAGAGATCACACAACCAGTAAGTACCTGAGGAGGTCAGATTTGAGCTCAAGTCTTTCTAACTCCAGGCCCAGAACTTTATTCACTGCATCACCTAGTTTGTTAATATTAATTCTACAATAGTTCACAGAAACCTTCCTAGGATCCTATGAAATGATCTCTTTTGTCATTTTTTTACGGTCCAAAGATACTCCATATAATACACACACACACACACATCTCCATATATATATATATATAAATATAATCCATATAGTCTTTATATATGTATATCCTCATATATATCCATATAGTGTGTTTATATAAATATATCTTTATATCCTCATATATTTATACATATAGTGTTTATATATAGTATATGTATATATATAGTGTATGTATGTGTGTATGTGTATGTATATGTACATGTGTGTATGTATATACATATATCCACACATATATGTATACAGATATATATGGATATACATATGTATATGTATATATATATCCATATAGTGTAACTTGTTCAGCCATTTTCCAATTAATGGGCATCTCTCCTCTATAGTGTCCAGTTCTTTGCCACCACAACCTCAATTTCTATATTGTATATATTCTATATTCTTCAGGGTATAAGCTCACTAGTGAAATTGCTGAGTCAAAAATTTACAATTCAGTAAATTTTCAATCATGGTTCCAAATTTCTTTCCAGACTGGCTCTACCAATGCATAGGTCCAGATTCTTGTGAAGATCAGATGAGATAGCATATGTATAATGTTTTGAAAATCTTAAAACATTATAAAAATTCAAGATAGCAAAATGTTAAGTAAAGGTATTTATGAGCATAACTGATCTGTTTTATGGGTCTGTTGTTTTTTATACTTTACATCATCTTCTCTTTTCTCCCCCATCTTCTGAGGTAGTGTGGATACATAGTGGTTGTCCTGCAAAGGATCTGAGAGTTTTCATGGATGACAATTATGATATGAGTCAGCAATGCGATATTTCAACCAAATAAGCTAATACAATCCTGGGCTACATTAGGAGGGGCATATCTTCCAGAATAAAAAAAGCAAAAATGCTACTCTATTCTGCCCTTGTCAGACTTTATTTGAAATATTGTGCTCAGTTCCAGCCACTGCTATTTATTAGGAACATTGAAATACTGGAGAGTATCCAGAGGAAGGCAACCAAGATAGCAAAGGGTTTGGAGTTCATGGCAGACAAGGAATTGCTGAAGGGAATGGATGTGTTTAGCCTGGAGAAAAGACTACTGAAGTGGAACATAACTATCTTCAAGTATTCAAAGGATGGTCATGTGAAGAAGAGCTAGAGTAAATCTCAGCCTTTTAATGGTGGCCAAGATGGGTTTTATATACAGAAAGACTGTGAGAGGGATCTAGGAGTGGTCAAGTAGTTTGGGGTGACTGGAGGAGGGGTCTGGGGAGGATCTTGATGGGACTGACTTTGAGGTACAATAGAGTGTAGATTGGATCAAGTGTGGGAGGTGACAGGTAACAGGGAGGTAACGGACAATGAAGATTGGGCTGGGCAAGAGGTAACAGAACTGGGACATTGGGTGTAGCCACAATGAAAGGCCAGTTGAGAGGATTACTAAAATGATGCCTCAGGCAAATTCCAAAGACTTGACCCCTTGGGAGAAAACTCAAGGAGAATTGAGGTAAGGGTGGAGGAGGGGAGGTTTCCCAGGGTCTGTACTCCATCACAAATATTAAGTCTAATTTGGTCTCTTTACAACTTGCACCCATTGCTCCTGGTAAAGTCCACTGAAGAAAACAACTCCTTAAAAAGTAGTATTGGCCAAATGGGAAAGGGGACACAAAAGCTAACTGAAGAAAATAATTCCTTAAAAATTAGAATTGGGCACGTGGAAGCTAATGACTCTATGAGACATCAAGAATAAGTCAAGCAAAATCAAAAGAATGGCAGAATAGAAGAAAACATAAAATACTTCATTGGAAAAACAACTGACCTGGAAAATAGATCTAGGAGAGATAATTTAAGAACTATTGAACTACATCAAAGACATGATCAAAACAGGAACCTAGACAGCATCTTTTAAGAAATTATCAAGGAAAACTGCCCTGATATCCTGGAACCAGAGGATAAAATAAGCATTGAAAGAATCTACCAATCACCTCAGAAAAAAAAGATCCTAAAATGAAAACTCTAAGGAATATTGTAGCCAAATTCCAGAATTATCAGATCAAGGAGAAAATACTACAAGAAGACAAAAACAAACAATTCAAATATCAGGGAGCCACAATCAGGATTACACAGGACTTAACAGCTGCAACATTAAAAGATTAGAGGTCTTGGATTATGATATTCTGGAAGGCAAAAGAGCTTGGATTACAACCAAGAATCAACTACCCAGCAAAATTGAGCATAATCTTTCAGGGGAAAAGATGGATATTCAATGAAATAGAGGACTTCCAATCATTCCTGATGAACAGACCAGAGTTAAATGGAAAATTCAATTTTAAAATCCAAGACTCAAGATAAGTATAAAAAGGTAAACAGGAAAGAAATTATAAGTGGCATCTATTGAAAACCATCAGCAAGCATTATATGTAATGGGGATAAGCTAGAAGCTTTCCCAATAAGATCAGCTGTGAAACAAGAATATCCACTCTTATTCAATATTATATTAGAAATGTTAGCTTTAGCAATAAGAAAAGAAAAAAGAAATTGAAAGAATTAGAATGAGGAATGAGAAAGCACAGCTATCACACTTTGCAGATGATATGATGGAATACTTAGAGAATCCTAGAGTATTAACTAAAAAAAACTACTTGAAATAGTTAACAACTTTAGCAAAGTTATAGGATATAAAATAAACCCACACAAATCATCAGCATTTCCATATATAAAGCCCAGCAGCAAGAGATAGGAAGAGAAATTCCATTGAAAATAACTATAGATAATATAAAATATTTTGGAGTCTAACTGCCAAGAAAAACCCAGAAACCATAAGAGCACAAAACTCTTTTCAGACAAAGTCAGATCTAAATAATTGGAAAAATATCAGTTGCTCATGGGTAGGCTGAGCTAATATAATAAAGACAATTCTACCTAAATTAATTTACTTATTCAGTGCCATACCAATTAAAGTACCAAAAATATTTTTAGAGCTAGAAAAAATAATGACAAAATTCATCTGAAAGAATTAAAGGTCAAGAATATCAACGGAGTTGATGAAAAAAATTCAGAGGAAGGTGGTCTAGCAATACCAGTTCTAAAACTATTTTACAAAGCAGCAATCATCAAAAGTATTTGGTACTGGCTAAGAAACAGAGTTGTAGATCAATGGAATAGGTTAGCCAAATACTACATGAAATCTTCCCTGAGTCTCTTACTTGGAGTTGTTCAGTCTCACTTCTGAATTGTCACACCATTTTTTTTTGCATATTATGTCATATGGACTTGTCTACACATGTTGAGTAGGACCCTATCTAGTTTTTTGTGGATATAGCTTATTATCTCTTGCAA
The DNA here is from genome assembly GCF_900497805.2 of Vombatus ursinus. Taxonomy (NCBI): domain Eukaryota; kingdom Metazoa; phylum Chordata; class Mammalia; order Diprotodontia; family Vombatidae; genus Vombatus; species Vombatus ursinus. Next base: position 13,590,802 of record NW_020945437.1, read on the forward strand.
CTTGTTATAAAGGTTGCTCACACGAGGTTCTGTTACAGTACATTACTTTCACCAGGAGGCAAACTGAGGTTGATACCAGGTGAAATATTTTTATTTAAAGGTTGACTCTTCACTTTTGTTCAGTCTATTGTTTTTACTCTCTAAGTACCACTGGGCTGTGATATCAACTCTTGGCCCAGCTGGGCACTGATTTAAACAATTTAATCAAGTGTGTAACAGATCTTTTCAAGTCATAATACCAGATAAAATAAAGATGCTAAAAACCCAGAGTTTGTCCTGTCTGCTATGAAGCAATGACTCTTAATTTGATTTCTATTGACATAATGCTGTGCTCTAGTAAAACATATATAAATAAAAGGGCATGTGATTATTTGGTTCTGACTAAGGAAAAACTTCAACTTTCCTGTTACATCTTTCATCTCTGAGTCTGAGGAAGTGCGGCAGGGAGACAGAATGTGCCTTTTAAGGCACTGGCTAATAACTGAAGTCAGTATAAAATGATGTATAACTAGCTTTAAGATGCAGTAGGAAGGAATGGCTAAAATGACAGAAGCTTAAGAAAAATCCAGAAGGATTACACTAGTCAGGAGTCACCATATCAGGTTATTTGAACTTAGAGCAATTGTTTCATATCACTGGGCCTTGGTGTCCTCATCTATCAATGTAAGTAAGGTTGTGACTCTCTCCTCTCTAGAGGTATTCAAACAAAGTTTGAGTTAACACTTGTTAACAATATTATATAGTAGTTTCTGTGTCAGGGAGTTGTGCTAAGATGACTGAGCTCTGAGATTCTGTAATTCTGTACTTCTCATAATTATCATGTATTATAGTCATTTGCGTATTAGTTGTAACTCATCCTACACATCATATTACATCATAATCTCCATAAAAATGAACTGTATTATTTAAACTTTTTTCCCTACCATCATCTAGTATGCTCCATCAAAATCTCTAGATCTTTTCCATACAAACTAGTATCTAGCTACCCTTTCTCCATTCTGTACTAGTACTATTTATTTGTATTCAAAATTAAATGTAGAACTTTACACTTATCGATCAATCAACAAGCATTTATTAAGACAATATTGGGCTATGAAACTGTTCAAACTCTTTGACCCAGCAATACTGTTACTATATAAAATACTGTCTATACCTCAAGGAGAGCAAAGAAAAAGGAAAAGCACCCATATGTACAGAAATATTTATAGCCTCTCTTTTTTTGTGGTAGCAAAGAATAGAAATGGAGGCAATATCCATTAATTGGGTAATGGTCAAACAAGTTATTGCATATAAATGTGATGGAATACCAATGTGCAGTAAGAAATGATGAAGGGCATGGTTTCAGAAAAACCTGGGAAGACTTAGAGTAACTGATGCAAAGTGAAGTAAACAGAACCAGGAGAACAATGTATATATATATATATATATGTGTGTATATATATATATATATATGTGTGTGTGTGTGTGTGTGTGTGTGTGTATATATATAAATAATTAATATTATAAAGATAATCAACTGTGAAAGACTTGATAACTCTGATCAATAGAGTGATCCACCACAACTCCAAAGGATTCATGATGTAAATCTCTATCCACCTCCAGATAGTGGACTGGTGGACTCAGAGTGCAAATTAAAGCATTGTTTCCTTTATCCTTTCTTGCTTTTCTTTGGGGGAGGGACATGACTACTGCAGAAATGTTTTGCATTACTTCATAGGTATAATGGGTACTATATTTCTTGTTTTCTCAGTGGGTAGGGGAGAAGAGAGGGAGAGGATTTAGAACTGAAGATAAAAATATTTTTTTAAAAGAACACCTGTTTTTGTTTTGTTTTGTTTTGTTTTAAGATCCTATGTGTCAAATGTCAGGCATTGTGTTGAGTACTGGGTATACAAAAAGACATAAATTTAAGTAGTCCCCATTTTCCAGAAATTTATATTCTTATATAACCTGTACATATATAGGTATGTACAAAAATAGACAAAATAAATACAACATAATTTGGGGGAGCACTAACATCTGAGGAGTGTGAGAGATGATGATTTCTCAGACGTGAAGCCTCCTCAAAGGGTTATAGTTTTTGTTAATAGTTCTCACAAAGGGCAGCAATTAGGAGATCACTGTTCATTTGGAGAAAGATAAGGTCAGAAACCAGATAGTAAGAGAATGAGAGGAGAGAAACTGGAGGCACCTGTTGTAGATGGCCTTCTAATTGTATTGTTGAAACACTCCTTTCTAACCTTGTCAAAACCCCCTTGAGCCCTGTTTTTGAGCTGGTAACAGAGGGAGTGGAATGGTCCTACCCCCCCCAACCTAAACTGCAGGACTTTTGGCCTTTTCTTGTCTCTAGGCAAACTTGTGTACTCTGTTGCTGGGGAAGATTTCTGTGAATAGATTGTGCCCCCTGAAGCCCAGTCAATGGGATAAAGGGGAAGGGGGTTTTGGGAGGAGGAACTCTCTTTAAGATATAAATAAGCCTTGCTTTCTGTATCCAACTTGTACATGTACGTGTCATTAGGGTGACCGGGGGCAGATCCCTTTCTCATGAGAAAGCAATAAACTCCTTTCTGCTTTCAAGGTAACTAAGGCTTTGTTTTGAATTTGAGTAGTGGTCTCTGTCCCACACAGGAGGATGGGGAGAGGATTTACATAGGAAGTTGTATTTGAGTTGAGTTTTGAAGAACATTAAATAGTTTTAGAGGCAGTTAAGAAGGGATTGTATCCCAAACATGGGGGGACTGGTTGGAAATAGAGTCTTAGGTGAGGCACAGTAAGAAGGTCAGTTTGACCTGACTGATGAGTGAAGAGGAATATTGCATAGAAAGGTAGGCTGAAGCCAGGAAAGGGGTAGAAAGAGAGACTCATAAGCTAGCTATGTACCTGCTAGACGTAGCTATGAGGAAATACTTCTTTCTGTAATCACTTTCTCCTTAGAAGGAATCCACTTGCAGAATGGCTTTGATCAAAATGAGATGTATAAAGTGATGAAGTAGAAAGTATCGAGGCTATAGCCCCATATGAAGAGCTGCCAAATCAGGAGGCAACTTTCAGTCTTATCAGAGATGTAGAAAGAAGTTTTGGAAGCCAGAAACCGCATTATCCTGCTATATTTATATCTCTCATTGGCTTTAGAGATTTCACCAAACACGATTGTGAAAACAGAGGGACTTAGATCTCGGACTGTTTTTGTATCTGTCATTTGTATTGGTAATATTTCATTGCCTGGAATGTGAACATGACAAAGGGAATGTTAGCTATGATCTCTTCCCCAGTGCAGAATGAGGTACAAGAGCTGTCACTCTGTAGCCGTACCTATAGAATTCTGTGTTTTTAATAGGCTTGTCATAAATCCACTGTGACCTGACAGAAGGCTTTATCAAGTTACATTTTAATGGACCCAAATAAAAGCACACACAATGTCTTTTCATTTTCTTCTCCTTCTTCCAGGGAGGCATTGTGTTGCACAAAATGTCACCATCGACAGCTCTGTATAGATGAATAGAAACAAATTTTATAAGGCAAGAAGTACCATTTTTGAACTATGAACTGTTTACATTTTTCAACTTTCAAATTGACAACTTGAATAAAAATCAAATCGGGTTCACACACACTTATTAAGTGTTTACTATGTGCCAGACACTGTGTTAAACACTGGGGAGGATACAAGGAAAGGTAAAAAACAGTCCCTGTCCTCAAGGGATGTAAATAATAGAAGTTAAGAGTTTCATAGACTCAGCTCTTTACCTTGAAAACTTGTTTCCAATGGGGAAAAATACAAATTAATTTCAAAGTAAATTCAAATTAATTTCAAAGTACTATATTACCCTACACTTAAATCACTTTCCAGTACCTCATTGTGATGTGAAAATTACCCTACATTCTCATAGGAAATGCCAAGAGAGTTAAAGCTCAGGCAGGTTCAGCTATGATGGAAAGGTTTAAAATACGGAACTAGTAATAATCCGTGCTTGAGTTCTCCATAAAGCAGTCTTTCAGTCAAGCATACATTTGGCATTCTAACAATTTGGCAGATGTGTGGTTGATTGGAACAGGAAAAGATTGAATGTAAGAAGACTAAATATGAGGGCACTGCAATAATCCAGGAAAGTGATAAGAGCCTAAACAAAGGCGGCACCTACTGAGTAAGAAAAACAATGTATGAGTCATCTTTGTAGAAATGAAGCCAAGAAAGAGAAGAGATCCAAAAACAGAACTGCCTTAGGGAGATGCAAAAGGAAACATATCATAGTTCATCCTCAAATCTTCAAGAAAATCACTCTATTGATACCCAAAGATTATCTCTTTTTTAAACACTTTAAAGTGAATTGTGTGCTCTAGAGCAAGAGTTCTTAAGCCTTTTTTGTGTCTTGAACCTTTTTAATAGTCTGAGGAAACCTAAGGATCCTTCTTAGGAATATTTAAGCATTTAAAAATGTTTACAATAAAATATATGATTTCAAAGGAAATGAATTATATTGAAATATCTAATTTTTTTGATTTCATGGTTGCAAGTTTAAAAACTTTTACTAGAATAATTGTATACATTTTAGAGAATTAGAAAAGGACTTTTAGAGATGATCTAAACCTTTGTAGAGGAGAAAAATCAGCACCAAACAGGAAAATACATCTTCTGATTCTAGGTGAGTACTATATGACCTGTAACACTCCAGTAGCACATGCTTTGACACAGGTTCTATGTATTACATCATATATAGCATGAAGGACAAATATTAGGGTCCACTTTGAACTAGAAGAACTGACTTTGGATCCATGTTGCCATGTATTGACTGTGCAATCTTGTGAGAAACGCTTCACTTCTGGAAGCCTCAGTTCCTCAATTCTAAAATAAAGGAAGTGGATTAGATGACCTCTAATATGTCTTCTTTCCCTAACATCCTGGAATTCTGTGATGAATCCAGAAATAGGACTTTCATGGCAATGAGGAAGTTCATTTTTTCCCCTATTTGTTCTCTTCCCCAATAAATGAAAAAAAAAGTATCCATCCTTACAATAATTGAATGAATCCTCCTTCATGATGTGGTTAAAAAAGGGAACCAAATGAACTCTGTAAATATTCATGTATGGAATTAGCAGTGACATCATTGAACTTCTGAGGATAGCTGTAAATATGGGGTTTTGTTCCCATAAAGAATGATTTGCAGCAAGAGGCACAGTTTATGAGCAGTGCCTGAGAGAAAGTTTCCCACTAAAGTGAAGCAGTGATACTGACATCTTGATACACCATGACTCTGCCATGAATAATGCCAGTCCAACAAATATCAGCGTAATTAATAACAATTAGCCATTTAATTTAAAATGATGCCAACAACTTTGGCATGGAATAAATGGATCTGTGCTATGACTTGGTATTCTCTTTCAGAGCTAATTCATTTTATAGTGAAACCTGATATTTGAACATCTGTATTACAGAGGAAAATAAAAGAGCCAAGGAAAACACAAGGTAAACAATATAAAGCCATTAGCAGAAACTCAACTCTGGGTATCAGGACTAGGGCTACTGTCCAAATCAACCCTGAAACTATCTGCAGTAATGGATCATTATGGAGTTCATAGAATCTCAGAGTCAGAAGGAACCTCAGAGGCCACTTAGACCAATCTGTAACCAACCATAAATTCCCCTTTACAACAATATCAACAAGTACTCATTCAGCCTCTAATTAAAGATGTCCAATGCTTCCTCAAGGCAGCCATTGCCTCTCTGTGATTTTTACCCTTTGTTCTGCCCTTTGGGACCAAACAGAATAGGACCATAAGACATCGGTTGCAACCTCATTTTTATGGTTGAAGAAACTGAGAAATAAAGAAGATAAGTGACTTGCCAAAGGTCATCCAGGTAGTAAGTTGCTGAAGCAAGGCTGGAACTGAGGTCTTCCTGACCTCAAGTCCAATACTCTATGTCCCGCTACTTTTTAATCCTTTTTAAAATTGGCAATATTTATAATATTTGAATAAAAAATTGTATCCCACCTGAGCTTTTTTCTTCTTTAGTTTAAATATTCCCATGTCCTTCATCTAACTTTATATGGCACACATATGGCAGTCCTTTCACCATTGTATTTTTATCCATTGTAAGTATACTCTATCTTTCCTTATCATGCCACAGATAGTGTCTCAGAACCATTCTCTTATGCCCAAGACTACCCAGGTTAGTCTGAATTAATTTCTTGTCAGTGCACATACCCAAGAAAATTTTCCAGCTCTACATGTGTCCTTGATTCTCTCTTTGTCCACAAAGTCCCATATGAGATCATGCTTCAATGGTATGCCTTTGTAAAGTAAAATCAGCTTCCTACTCCTCCCTACCTCTATCCTTTCCCAACACTAATTTTAACATCTCCTACTACAGTGCCCCATTCCATCCCCAAGATTGTCAAAAGTTTGAAGTAATTTTCACCCCCTCTTTACTCAGACCCAGGGCAGGTGGAAATGCATGTCTAAGTTTTCTCTATTTTGTTTTTTTCAACATCCTCTTCGCACTCTAACAACTACATGTACTATTGTCTTGATTATTTTAGTGATAATAACTAGCATTTATATAGTGCTTTAAGGTTTGTAAAGCACTTTATAAATATCTCATTTTATCTTAACAACAGTACCAGGAAGTAGGTAATAATACCACCCACCCCAAAATATTATTATCCCCATTTTACAGATGAGGAACCTGATGTATAGAGATTGTAATTTGCCCCATCACACGGTCATGATGCCACATTTGAACTCAGGTTTTTCTGACTCCACATCCAGTATATTGTAGGCCATAAATGCTTCTTGACTTGACTTAATTTGACTGTTGATTTTTTTTTCCCATTGCATAGGTATTAGTTTGTCTCACACTTCCTACCTCACTGTTTACCCTCTCCCTACTTCCTCAACTGTTTTTTTTTCCTTCATAGTTCCTTGAGTTTGAATGGTCTTAGCTTTCTCAAGTTGGGGTGTCTGGAAGCCCAGCTGGGTTTCTGCACTGTGTAAATACCACTTGGAGAGGACAGGATGCATTAAATATTCCATATTCCTTTTCAGGTACTGAAGTCTCTGCTTATCTAATTGGCTTTTCATTGTCATTTTTCCTCCCTTTCCTCCCCCTCCCCTTGCCTTTGAATTACTTTCAGATTCAACAAACTTCCCTCTCCTTCCTCTCCAGGATATACTGAGGACTTACTCTACCATGCCCCAGCTCTTCATAGTGAAACTTAACTCCATCCCTGGAATACACATGTTAGAACTACCCTCTTTCCCAACAGCCTCTCTCACTGATGGATGATTCCCCTGATCTATGTATCTATGTATCTATGTATCTATGTATCTATGTATCTATGTATCTATCTATGTATCTATCTATGTATCTATCTATGTAT
>NW_020945437.1:13598187-13622686 GCF_900497805.2 Vombatus ursinus
TATCTATGTATCTATCTATGTATCTATCTATGTATCTATCTATGTATCTATCTATGTATCTATCTATCTATCTATCTATCTATCTATCTATCTATCTATCTATCTATGTATCTATCTATCTATGTATCTATCTATCTATGATCTATCTATCTATGTATCTATCTATCTATCTATCTATCTATCTATCTATCTATCTATCTACCTAAGAAAGTAACTCTCCAAGATCATCTACTAAATTGTAAAAGGGTTACAATGGGCGTTATAAAAGGCACTGTCCCATCCCCAAATTAATCAAAATTATATATCCTCAAAGTATTGAAGTTCTATATAGGAAAAGTCAAATCTCTATGTGGTACTTAGAGGATAGCCAATAAAAAATTGCCAGTTGAATCTTTCTGGTATAATATGGCTCACTGTTTGTTCAGCTTGAACATAACTACACCATACATCAATCATGGTCCCCATTCACATGTTCAAGGAAATAAAGAAATAAAAATAGTTAACATTCTTTTTTTCCTATTTCAGTCAGCTGCATTGCTATGAATTTGTTGTCTCTTAAACCTCTGGTCTGTTCACCCCCCCCCCAAAAAAAAGGTCTTTAAAATTTCTCTCTTATTTTAATCAAGGATAGACTTAGTGAATGAATATTCTATTCTCATAAAGATTTTATAGAAATAAGTTCTTAAATATTTGGATTGGTAGTTATCCCTATATTTTAAATCACTTTTTGTGGTAAAAAAAAGTCATCTCTAATATTTTACATTCTTTTGAAAATTCTTACCTGGCCCTACAAGTAGATGTCTAAGAGTCTTTAAAATTGCCTCATAGGTAGCAAAGTAATCTTTAGCATATTCCTGTTCAATCCTACTTCTCTTTTCAGTATCATCTTCTTAATAGCTATTTCAGCTTTCTCATATAGTACATGGAATAAAAAGGCAATAGAGTTAAGTAATTTTATATTATTATATCAATAAAGTTGGGTTTTGGTGCTAATATATATTAGTCACCTCTTTCTCCAGCTGTTCCCTCAGTTTTGTTATTAGTAACTTTGTCCTCTGCCTTCCCTCCTTTCCTGTTGTATTTCATCTCACATTTAAGTTTTGGTGACATGATTTGATTTGTGGAAAGGGTACGCTTAACTTTGAGAATAATGAGACATGTTATATAACCAAGATCCAACTAACTGTTCGTCTAGTGGATACCCTCTAAGTATCATTTAGGAATTGAGTAGTCCTATGGTGTGGGGGGAGGATTTTATTCAGATCTTCCTGGGTTTTAAACAGAATTTTGATGAGGTGTTGATCTCATTAATTTCCCCTTCCCTATTCCACTGCCATTGCACACACAAACGGTTGCAGGGAGGATGTGCAAATTAGTCTACACAACTAAGCTAGGTTTTTCACACACATTAAGCAACAGCTTAATGCAATTTAATAATTTGATAATTAAAAATAATAATTTTCATAGTATCTTGGGTTTAAAAAGAAAGAAAGAAAGAAAATATTCACAAGATTAACTGGCAACTTTGAAGTCCAGGCTGAGCTAAGGCTTTGATCTGTAAATCAGGGCAATGAAGTTAAAAGTGTTTGCAGGTAATTACCTGGGTTTGCAGGTAATTACATTCATCCAAATTTTGTTGGGCACTTCTGCTGATGGATTAACATATCAAAAGATCTGGAACAGAGAATGGCTTAGATCTCTTTACAAGGAAACAAGATGCAGGCTTTAATTACTTGAAGGTTCTCTTTACTTGCATATAAACTGTATAGTGTTCCTATGATTTGGACCTGTTGGAAAGGATGACTCTTGAAGCCTGCATCCTTGCACAGGAGATACATGCTGGGCCATTCTAAAACTGCATATTTAAAACAATATTCAAACTACTATCTGATATTTCTTCATAACTGTCTCTCTACCCAATTCCAGCACAGTGATTTGTATATAAAAGTCACTTTAAAATACTTGTGTTTAATCCGTGTTGAAAAAACACGGGAAAGATATTTTCTTTGGTGTTAGAGGAACTGGATTCAAATCCTGCCTCTGATACTACTTCTGAAACCCTGGGCAAGTTTCTTCCCTTTCTGGGGTTTGTTTCCTCATGAACAAAATGAAGAGGTTTGACCAGATGGCCTCTGCCTTTCAACATACTTCAAACCTATGGTACCCAAATTCCATGATACCCACATAATTCATATATCTGTATAGATACACAATCATGTTTTGTACATACACACATAACCTGTCTGGAAGAGCGAAAACTTATATCCCTTTAGGGAAGTCGGGGAGGACTTTTCCTGTTGCTTAATTTGTTTTCTGCTTGATTAAGAATCTTTTCATTTAAATGACTGTGTACTGTCTGGTTGCCTTAGCAAAATCAAAGAAATAGAGATATGAATATGTGCTTGTGCATGTATGAATGTGTGCATATGTATGTATCCTACATGTGTGTATATATATACATTATATATATACATATATACACACATATATGTTTCTCTCTCTCTCTCTCTCTATATATATATACACATTATATATATGTAGAGAGAGAGAGACACAGAGAGAAGAGTGTATATAATTCAAACCCAGCCATAAATAAACATTTATATGTGTACATACCTGTGTATAGGTGCATGTAAAGATTTCATCAGAAAATACCTCCTACATCCCCAGGTTGACTCCAGCATCAGGTAATGCATTGAATTAAATAATCCTGCCCACCCCAAATGAAAAGTCAATTGTGATTCTCTAATGCCATTTACCCTCCAACACCTCTGACAAGTGCAGCCTTTGCTGGATGATCTCCAGTGACAGGGACCACCTCCAAAATATGTCATTTCATTGCTGGCTAGCCTAAATTGTATGAAGGTGTTTGTTCATTTTTAAATTTTTCTTCAACATTGAGCTGAAATTAGTGTCCTATTGTTCTTCCTAGTTTTATATTCTGGTGTTATGCAGAAGTTGTCTTAATTACCATTGCCTCGTACAAGAGTCTGTGAATATTTGAAGCCATATATTACTCCCCCCTCTACCTCCACTCCTCATTAAACCCTTAAAGATGAAAATTCCACTATCTTATCCTTACCTTGGGGGTTTAATTGACTTATTTGCCCCACCATGATGACTAATTTTTCCTTTATTTATCTAGCTGACTGACTTGCTGTTGGGTAGGCCCATTAAATGTTGACTTTTCATTACTTATTTTAAGAAGCAAGCAACTTGTATATTCTATCATTGCACTAAAATGTTGTATGTCAGAAAAAGCTCTAGATTCCAATCAGAGGACATGGTTTCAAATTCTTACTTTTTACCAATGTTACCTTGGACAAATCACTTCACTTCCCTGGGCCCCATATGAAAAAGAGGACATTGGATTAAATGATCTCTAAGGACCCTTCTAGCTCTAATTCCATGAATATGACTGCTCTCTATGGGTAGTTTTTGGATGGACTTCACTGTATATCCTCTACATGTAATGTATATATCCTATATGCATTTTGCTTCATCAGTGTTGACTGGCTTAGTTTATTCTGATTAAAATGACAAACCCTGGGAAGAGAGGGATGATGTTTGTAGGAATGGCTATGTACATTCAGCACAATTGGGCGTGACCTGTTAAAAAGCAAGAATGAATATTCCTAATTCTTTTGTCTTTGTTTTTCTCCACTCAACTCAGCTTTATGATTCATGGTGGAAAAATGAATAACTAAGAGAAATTTAGTTGAGCTAGGGGAAATTTAGTTATAATAGTGACTTGGGATAGAATCTCAGCAACCAGAGATGACCTCAGAAGTCATCTTGCCCACCTAATGGGATTTGAGGCCTGATGCATTTTTTTTTTATTCAACCAGAAAAATCTTTTCAAGCCTGTAGCCCACAATGCTCAGGAAGGAAGGTATTAATGAGATTACTTAAGTAAGAGGTGGCCTCAAATATGTATAAAATGGTGGGATGATGGATGAGTAATGTAACTACTATTGAGTGGGCTTGGAGAAACAATTTGTACCTCTGGCATATTATCCTTGTGCAGCTGCTGATGCTCTAAGTTCTTTCTGAGTCTATAGCCTGCAATCTATTAATATGAGGGTAAGGGGAAAGCAAAGGGAGAAGGTAAAGATAGAATCGGCAAACCTGAGTTTGGTGATCTATGCTGTCTTTGCTTCAGTCAAGTAGGTTATTACTGAATTAAACCGATTGTGTTCCAAAGTTGAGATACTTGCAGAATGTAATATTTGAACTTACAAAGTTCTCACCTGTAATATTGAGGGACTATCCCTATTCTGTGAATCAGCACGCTTCCCTTGGAGCCTACCCATTTGGGAGCTATGTGATATCTATATCTTATTTAATCACTCTGATTTTCAGTTTCCCCATCAATTAAAATATTTCTATTTATAGGTAATAAAAGGGGCCTGGAAAACTGTTCTGATTCAGTTATTTTGCCAGCGGAATTTGCCATTGCTAAAACTTAGGTTCAGACTAGGTCAAATTGGTTCTTTTCTCACAGAGTAGCTCTTAGGTACTTTCCATCATTTCTTGTATGTGCAATAGTCTGGAAAGAATTAAGAATCCTCAGGCTGGCTCTAGGATTTTAATACCTGATCAGCTATTTTATCAACTCTTAAAAATGTAGTAAGTAAAAGGGCCAGGGTTTGAATCCAGGTCCAGTAAATCCAAATCCAGCAAGTTTTTTCAGACTTTTTTCATGTTTTCCCACTTTGAAGGGTAAATGAATTCAGCTTTGTAAGTACAGATAGTCTTCTATGAATATAGAATTAAAATTACTTACATTGTACTATTTGTAGTGTCAAAAGTCTCTGTGAATAAAACATTTTTCCCATTTTCAAATGGACTTCCTAACATTTAATTGTCTTGACATTTAACAACTAACACCTTTTATGTGTAAATATGTGGCAAGTATTCAACTACCTGGTCCTCACTTTCTTTATGTGTAAAATGAAATCAGATAATTCCTATGATTTTTTTCCCTATTTAGGCAGTCTCTGATTTTATAATTACACACTATGATTAGTATTACTTTATTAGCCTTCATTGCTTTAATAAAGTGTCATATTTTTAATTAAAATGTAAGCATGGAATAGTATAATGAAAACATGACTGAGTTTGTCAGTGCTATCCCTTTCCCCAGGAGATTTTAACTAAATTTCCTTGGTTTTGAAGTAATTGCCTACTGAGATGGATCTTTTCTTCAAATGCTTATTCATTTCTTCTCCTTAGTCAGCCTTTGTCTGTCTTAATCAATCACTCTGCTTATTTTTTGTATGTTGTCTTTGCTGCAAATGTGCTTACCACTGTCCTTTTCTATTTGGAAGGCCTAGGGCTCTTGTGCTCCTCCTATAGCCCTTGCTGTCTCTTTTCTCTTCTCAGACTTCCCTGGGATGGGTGGAATATATTTCCTTCAAGGGAAGAGAATGTCCAGGGGCAAACCTGTAGGGAAACTCTGAGTGTCCTCTGAAATAGGACCTAGGCTTCCATTTCAATCCCTAAACTGGCCGCTGGGGATTGGTCAAGAAGAGGTCTAAGGACAATTCCCAGAGGGATGCTTTAAGAGTCTTATGTAGTTTACTTTCCTTCACCCTTCTCTCCTTCCATCTGCCAGCTCCCAGTTTTCTCCTAAATTGAATTAATTCCTTTAATCTTTGGTGCTCTTTCTGGTCTAACTCTTTTCCACTTTCTTGACCTCCAGGACACATACCTGCTTACTTTCTCACTTTTCTAGCCTGTGGGCTGTCCTGATTCTGGGCTTGCCCTTGGGACACAGTCTTAGAACTAACTTCAAAGGCCTACAACTATTGTTGCAGCTGTGTTTCAGCTATACGTCCTTGTGCCCAAAGGCTATGATGTAAGGTAGAGAGCTGTATGACACGTCCAGGCACCCACAGCATCAAACACTGGGACCTCCACTACCCTAGGCAATAGCAGAAGAGTCAATTCCCAGAGTCAACTGCTTACAACAGCAGCAGTCTTTGATTCATATGGGTTGCAACAATTCTAGGTCCAAGTTGTAGGGGCTGTGTGCAGCTAGGAATGTTGGGAGGGGGCAGAATCCTGGAGTGGGGAGAGAGGCTTTTCAGTTATCTATTTTTCTATAAGAATGACCTTGTGAATTCTTTTATTCATATTGTTGTAATTGATTAGATTTCTGAATTGCAAGATGTCTTACTTATGTTGTATGTTGGAGGAAACTCCCCCTAGGAAAAAAAAATCCCTCTTCTCAGGATTCCTTTTCAGTACTGTTTAAGTCTCACATTTTATTGGCTCTGAAATCAAATTAAGATACCGAGTTAGCCAGAATTAGTTAAAATACGAAGCAACCCGATGGCAAGATTCTGCCTCTCAGTTGCAACATCACAGACAAGCTGCTCCTTTTCCTCCCATCCCAGCAATTCACTGTATCCCAGGGTGTCTGTAGCCCTGAACTCAGTTTGTCTTTAAAAAGTGCACTTTTTGTTCTGTCTTACCATTGCATAATTTTTGAAGATTGATCTGAGTATAAATAAGGCAAGTTTTGACTTATAACTGAAGAAGCAATTTTTCTATCTACTCCTAAAGAAGTGTATGATAGCCTGAGTGAAGTAAAGTAGAATGCAGCCTACTGTTGAGTCTGCTTACCTCAAACCTCTCCCCAATCCAGTCCATCCTCCATTCAGCTATTAAAGTGATTTTTCCATAGCACAGTACTGATGATGTCATAACCCCACTCTCCACACCACAAATCAATAAATTCCAGTAGGTCCCTATAGCCTCCCTGATTAATTACAAAATCCCCTGTTTGGCATTCAAAGCCCTTCACAATCTAGTCCCCTCCTGCCCTTCCAGTATTTTTACACCTTGCTCCAGTCCGGAATGAAATCCTTCTTCAATTCCTTTTACTGACTTCCCTGGCTTCCTTTAAAGTCTCAGCTTAAATCCCATCTCTTACAAGAAGTTTTTCCAACCTCTCTTAATTTCAGTTCCCTCCCTCTGTTAATTATTGCTTATTTATCTTGTATGTAGCTTGCTTTGTATAGATTTGGTTACAAATTGTCCCTCCCAGGGCAAGACTGTCTTATTCCTCTTTTTGTGTCCCCAGCACTTATCGAAGTGCCTGGCATATAGTAGGTGCTTAGAAAATGTTTATTACTTGATTATTATTGATTGACTGAAGGAGACTCTTGCTCTTCACTACTAGAAACAGAATGACATGATAACAAGGTCATGGAACCAGAAGTCTGGAGACATGGGGTTAAACCCAAGCTTTGCCTCTAACTTACTACATGGCTTTCAGCAAGTCACTCAACATCTCTGAGCCATTTTCCTATAAAAAAGAGGGTTGTATTGCTTAAGTGTCTTCCAGCACTGACATTAATTGATTTTTTATGACTTCCTCTTGCTTGGGATTGTTAAAGAGGAGACTTCCACTCCTTTTTGTCATTTCATTGTTCTTACTGACCATCGGAAATGTAGACACACTGAATGGTGAGGACTGTAAGTTCATACTATCTCAATGTAGTGTAGGAATGCATCAAATTAAGAATCTAAGCTCAGCCTTCATCCTGTATGGCTGCACTTATGAACACCTGTACAATAATGGAAAATTCATCTCTACCTTAGACCAGGTGAATACAGAACAAGGTAAAATGAACAAATAACTGATAGTTGAAGGATGCTAGTTAAGGAAATAAAATCAAATACTGAGTAATTTTGGTATATCTAATACTGTGCTAATGAATGGTGGACTAGTGGGTGGGAAATCAGAGGACTTGGGTTAGAATCCTATTTCTCAATGTTACTTCCTTTGTGACCTTGCAACACAGGAAAAAACATGATTCTACCACTTTAAGTTTCTCCTTGAAGACTCAAATGATGCTCAATAAAGGTTAAGGTAAATCCTTCCTCATTCCTCTTGCCATATTCTTTGGTCCTACTATCTGTGCCTTAATCAACTTGAGACCCAGAAGAATTAAGCAGATACAGTATTTTTGATTAATGACACACAGTAACATTGGACTTTACATATAAAGAAATACCAGTGGTACTAAAGGATTGAGCAAAAATATGTTTCACATTCAGAGTTCATAACATTTTTATAAAATGTGACAGACTAGGCATTGAGTTCATAAGTATTTTGTTAATAGGATCTTTTCTGATGAAATTCCCTTCTACAGGTATCAGCATATTCCCCAAATCCAGAGAAATCAGCATGGACTTCTAGCTCAAAGACTGTGAAAGCTTTAAATCTGATCTTTCTGTCATGGCATTAAATTACAATGTCAGAAATAAGAATCTAGGGCCCATTGGTGGTATAAATTATTGGAAAAAGATTACAGTCTAAAACAGGCTGCATACATATTTAAAAAGTGCTGTGTATACGGATTGGAAAAATAGATAGCACTAAATCTAATAGGACTATCGTGCTCTCTGGCCCTTAAGCAGTAATTTCAAATCTCTGTATTTTGGAGGGTGGGATTGTAAATAGCATGCACATATGTAAAGTGATACTTTCTAACAGCTCATATGTTACAAACAAAGAGATGCCCCTTACTGAGATAAGGACAGAAAATAAATATTTTATCATGTTCTTGCTGCTTCTTACTGCAACATTGAAATATGTGTCCCATTTAATTATATAAACAAGATGTTGCTTCCAGCATCAGGTTTTGAAGATGGCCTCATATTCCACACTCCTCCCAGTGAATTTTCTGAGATTTCAGAGGGATTTTTTAAACATTCCCATATACCTGCATTTTCTTCCTTTATTCCCTGGTTTCCTTTTATTGAAAGACTATTTCCTTTGCCAAACATATTACATCTTTTAGAGAGAGGAAAGTAGAAAAATTGATGACTTTACAATTATCATTTTCTATTTTCATAAGGAAAATTGAAAAAAAGTATTGAGCAATCCTGCTGTTTCCCTCAATATCACCATCATCATCGTTGTCATTATGTGGGACCAGGATGAGGGTCATATCTGCCCTATCTGTTACTGGAACTGTGCCAAGAATGCTTTCAATGAGCCTATAGAATATAAGCCTGTATCCTGTTCAACTATGAAAAGCAGTTACATTATCCACCTGTGCAACAGTCTATAGTACATTAAATATAAAAGAATAATAGGACTGTGACTTGTCTCAGAATGATTTCTATCTGAACCTCCATCGAAAAGGATGAAAATGAGAAAATAACTCATATTTTGATGGTGCTTTAGAGGTTACAAAGTGTTTTACATAAATTGTACCATTTGATCCAAGAAAGAATAATGGCCTGGAAGTCGAAAGACCCACTGGCATGAGTCTAGTCCTAGGCAACCACTTGTCTTATCATGGAGAAGTGACTTTTCACTGGCCATCAGTTCACATTTCTCTCTAAAATAAAGTAAAAGGCTAAGACTAGATGAGTTTTAAAGTCCCTTTGAGGTCGAAAATTCAAAGTCATCAGTCAAATACCAATTTCATTACAGCTCCCCAGTGTATAGTGAGATTCTCTGCAAAAATATGTTTTGGAAGAAAAAATATGGATTAATCAAAAAAAGGTGAGATTTATATCAAATACATTTTATTTTCCACAATAAAAGTGACATTTCTCTGAACAGAATACCAGTGTTGGTATCAGTTTGTAACTTATAAGTTTCAAAATGTCATCGCTTACACATTTACTTTAGAGTTTACTTTCTTTTTCTGTGGATATTTTTTTTGTAGAAAGAGAATAAATGTTATTAAACTAGTGACCTCTTAGGAAGTGGAGTGAATAGGTATACAAACAACTAAAGATGGCGAGATAAGGATGAGGTAATAGGGAGTGATTTTATTTTACAAAAAGCATTCAGGTAAGAAATTCTATCAATAAAGATAGATACTTCCTCTGCACATTTTTAGAGAGCAATCAAAATCAGTAAGAGAATGAAAGACTTACTCAAGGTTATCCTGCCAAGGCGGGTTAGAGACAGGACTAGAACACAGATCTTCCTGGTTTCTAGGCTTGCTCTTTATCCTCTATATCATACTGCCATGCAAAGACTAATGATGATGGAAATGATAAGTTTATAAACATATAGCTTATAGCAGCATATGTCACTATTTTTATATTAATGTATTAATAATATTCTCATTATAAAGATGAAGAAACTGAAACTCAGTGCATTTAAATGATTTACACAAGGTCACACAGCCAGTATGAGTGACTGATAGGATTCAAATTCAGATGTTCTGACTTCAAAACCTACACTCTGGCTGTAGTCTAAAAAGAGAATTTTATCAAGTAACTTTAAAATATGACTATGGGTTCAATTCTTCACCAAAAATAGGGATAGAAGCAATCATTAAAAAATTAAAGATAATTTTAATTATGTGAAAAGGGAATAAGCATTTATTAAGTACCTACTATATGCCAGGTACTTTGCTAAACACTTTAAAAATATTATCTCATTTGATCATCACAACTACCCTGGAAATAAATATTATAAATACCCCCATTTCATATTTAAGGGAATTGAGGCACAAAGAGATTAAGTGACTAATCCAGGGTTATAAACTAGTAAGTGTCTGAGGCTGGATTTGAAATTAGGCCTTCTTGACTCTAAATTTGCTGCTCTATTCATTCTACCAACTGACTGCCTTTGCAGGGATTGGAAATTTTGCAAGAAAAAAAATCAGTTCAACCAAGGTGAGAGAAGTGATTCATTTGGAAAAAAAAATCTTTGTATCAAATATTCTTCTATGTCCTTATAACCCACACTATATAGTGAATCAATAAAGAATTATAAGATCAAAAACCATTCCCTAATTTATGTGTTCAAAGATATGAATAAATAGCTCTAAAATGAACTGCAAACTATTAATCATCTAAAAGATTATTCTCAACCATTAAAAATAAAAGAAATGCCTATCAAAATAAAGGTTTTGTCTTGGGCCCCAGAAATTGGTAAAATTACAAAAGACGGGTAGTCTAGGTGAGAGGAATTGTGAAATGATAGGTATAAGGTCTACTTCTTCTAGTACCATGAATTAGTAAAGCTATTTGGAATTATGCTAAGAAAAAGATTAAAATATCACTACCCTTTGACCCAGAGATCCCACTGCCAAGGCATTAACTCTCAAAGAAGTCATTAATAAAAAGAAAAGTCCCAGAAACACCAAAGCATTTAAAGCAGCATGTAATATGGTAGCACAGAATTGAAAATGAATGAGATGCTCATCCATCCAAGAATGGCTAAAGAATTTGTGCTACATTAAAATAACACTGTAATTGCAATGATAAATATGAAGAATAAGAGAAACATAGAAATAGTTAGATGAATCGATGAAAAATGAAGTAAGGAAAAACCAAAAAACAATATACACAAGGACTACAACAATGTAACACAGAAAGGACAACAAAACAATTGAAGGCGAATGCTGTGAGATTACAATGACCAGGTTGGTCCTACAGAAGAAATGGGAAAAAGGGGCAGGCAGGTGGTAGAGCACTGACCCTGGAGTCAGGAGGACCTGAGTTCAAATCCAGCCTCAGACACATAACGCTCACTAGCTGTGTGACTTTGGGCAAGTCACTTAACCCCAATTGTCTCACCAAAAAAAAAAAAAAATGGGAAAAGATGCAGCCACCTTTTCTTTGCAGGAAAGGAGGACTCTGGGTGTAGCTCCCTCACAATATCAGCGTTTTTTTTCAATGTGTTGGTTAGTTTACTGATTCTTTTTAACTTGTTTGTTTGTTTTGTACTTGTTATAGGTGACAGCTGGGAGAGTGAGAGGCTGGGAAATATGTTGTGATATCTACATGGTATGAAAACCAAAAAAATATATTTTTAATGAAATGAATCAAATCGATGTCTTCTGACTTCAAACCTGACTTCTCTCTCTAACACTGAGAAAGACCCAAACCTTAGGAAAGTAATATTATCAAAGGACTTCTGGCAAGAGGGCTGAGTGAGATGTTGTGTGTAAACCTAACTCATTCCTTAAGTGCCTCAAAAAAGCAATTTCTCCCTCCCTCCCTCCCTCCTTTCCTACCCTTCTTTCCTCCTTTCTTCATCCCTCCCTCACTGCCTTCCTTCCTTTCTCCTTCCTTCCCTCCCTCCCTCCCCCTTCCTTCCTTTCTTTGATCTTTCCCTCTCTTCTTTCTTTTCTCCTAAGCTACCTCTTAAGTTCCTTAGTGCCTTCTAGATTCAGGGCAAATCTCATCTTCAGCAGCAAGCTGTTCCTAGTCCTTGCTACAGTTAATGTTTTCATTCTGAGTTTAGCTTCCATTTGTTCTGTATATATCTTGTATATATGTAGTTATTTGCATATTTTCTCTCCTATTAGAATATCAGCTTCTTGAGGGCAGATACTGTTTTTGCCTTAGGAAAGAGTTGATGGAGCAGTGGATAGAGTGCCAGGCTTGGAGTCAGGAAGACCTGTGTTCAAATCCAACCTTAGATACTTACTATCTGTGTAACCCTGGGAAAAAGACAACCTCTATTTCCCCCAGTTTTCTTAACTGTAAAATGGGAATAATAATAGTGCCTACCTTATAGGTTTTTTTGAAAGGACCAAATGAAATAATATTTGCAAAAAGTACTTAGCACAGTGCCTGGCACATTATAGGAGCTATATAAATGATCATTTCCTTATTTGTCTTTCTTTGTATCCCCGGTTTGACACAGTGTGTTGCACATACTAAGCATTTAATAAATACTTGCTGAGTGACTAATTAGCTATGTGATCACTGGGAAATCATTTTTTTTCCTCATTCTTAATCTCCTCTCTTTATGGCGGCCAAAATAATATTCACATTCCCTTCCCCACAGGGTTGTGGTAAAAGAAGTATTGGATAAAGTTTTAAGGGACATAGTCATGAGAAATACCATAAAAACAATATCATTCTAACATTTTTACTAATTAGTTGGTCAAGAGACATTTATTAAGTGCTTACTGTGTACCAGAAATTGTGCTAAATTCTGGGTTACAAAGAAAGGCAAAAATAGTCCTTGTTCTCAAGGAACTCACAGTCTAATAGGGGAGATGACATGAAAACAAGGATTGCAAAGCAGATATACACACGCACATATATATATGCATATATATGTATATATGTATACACACATACAGATATTATATGTACATACAAATACATACAGATACTATGTATACATATACATATATACACACACACATATACATACATATATACAGATACATATAAACACACACACACAATAAGTGCAGATAATCTCAGAGGGAAGGCATTTGCCTAAAGGGGGGACATTGAGGACATTGAAAGACTTCTAGTAGAAATTGGGATTTTAACTGAAACTTGAAGAGAGCCAGAGAAGCCAAAATGCAAAGACAGAGATGAAGATCATTTCAGCCTTGGAGTAGCCAGTGAAAATGTCCTGTCTGGAGCAGTGTATACCTCACTACACAATGATTAGAAATGTAGGAAGGGGTCAGGTTAGGAAGAGTTTTAAAATCCAAACCAAGGATTTTCTATCTGATACTGGAAATAATAGGAAGGCTTTGAATTGTATTGAGTGGGAGGTGGGCAACAGCAGTAACATAGTTAAACCTATGATTTTAGACAATCACTTTGATAACCGACTTGAAGATAGACTGAAGTGGGGAGAAACTAGAGTCAGGGAGAACAACTAGAAGACTGTGGGAATAATGGACTGCCAACTGTGAGGCTGTTAGAAAATTTTTGAATATTCTTCCAAAGCTATAAAGTTTGTCTTTGAGTCTAAGTTTCTTTCATGGCCCAAATTTCTTGATCAAGATGCTGGGTATTCCCACTCTAATCCCCAGAAATTATATCAATGTTAACCAAAGAGGAATCTAACTTGGTGACAGATGAGGTGTTTCTCAACTGTCTGTGGCATAATTCATTAATTTTGTTTCAGTATTTAATTAAACACTTGTGTGTATCTATGTAAAGGATTTGGAACAGCCAATTAAAATTTTCAACACAGCCTTTAAAAATTAATTGACCACTAATGTCACAGACTAACTCATAGTACCGGTATTTACCTACTGTGGAAAGAATTGTCTCTTCTGATTTGTCTAAATTGTATTTCTCTACCAGGAAATGCATTTCGGGAAAAAAGAAGACAATCCATAATGAGCTTATATCATGGCCTGTGGGAAGAGCACCAAATTTGGAGTCAATGAACTGACTTCAAATGCAGCTCTGCTATTAACTAATTATGGATCCTTGCCCAATTCACTGTCATTATCTGGACTTTAGTTTCCTCACCTGCAAGATTAAGGCCTTGTACACAATACTTTCCTTTCAGTTCTAAATCCTACAAAACTCCTACACCTCAGGACACCTAGATCCAGTGACTTCATTAGTGTAAGTAGTCCTTTTAGTAAATAGATTACAGTTCTTTTGCAACTCAATAGATATTTTAGAGTTTCTATGGCCAAAAAATTTTATCACCCTGCAGTCTTCCTGGTGATTATCTTCCGTGAACTTAGCTGGTTTTTCTTCTAACAGCAAAAATACAGATCATCAGTAGGTCCGTCTGAAGATTTTCCTTTACAAATTTGTAGAAGATGATAGAGTTTGAGCTTCTTTTGTATAAACTTCCAGAGCAAACCCAGGGTTAAGTCAGTACTGTAATATGTAGAGGATTGAACTTGAAGTCAGGCAGAATTGACTCAGGATCTCATCTTAGACATTTACTAGCTATGTGACCCTGAGCAAGTCACTTGTCTCTTAAGACTCTATTTCCTCATCTGTAGAATGGGGAAAATAATAATAGTATGGCCAAATGGAGTCATAAAACCTGAGTTCAAATCCAAGTTCTGTCTGCTTCTTAATATACACATATAACCCTAGAACGAGTCAGAAATTCTCTGGGCCTCAGTTTCCTCACCTGTAAAATGACAAGGTTGCATCTCTGGAGTCTCTTCCAAATCTTGATTTACAACCCTATGAAGCAGAGAAAGAAATATATGTGTATCTATTCCCACATTTAGAAAAACCTTTTAGGGAGGATTGCATTATAATGTGGGAGAATAAGCAGCACTGTGAGTCAGGCTTAGTCCTCACGTGCCAAATTTAGAGAGCTCTGATAACACTTGCAGTCTTCAGCAGCATAGAAACAACAGACTTAGTCCCTAATTAACAAAAATAATGAATTAAAATGGAAAATTCCCAGATGGTAGGTAGCATACTTCCTTCCCCCTTTGGCCAGAACTGAGTTGAACTCTTTCTTGCTTTGCTCAAGCTCTGCTCCTCATTTTAATGCTAATTGTCCCAGATGTAAAAATTTCCGAGTTACAGCCTTGAGAGCCAGTCCAGCACAGTGGAATTGGACTTAGTTTAAATCATTTATATTCAATTCAACCAGTATTTCTCCATCAACCACTGACTGCACCAGGCTAGGTTCTAAGAGAGATACTGCTTAGTTAAGAGGCTTAGGTAAGAGGCAAGCCCAGTCCTCATCAGTTTATAATCTACATAATTTATAGCAATATTGGGCTATATGACATACATAAATAATAATAATACACACAAATAATTGTAACGATATGGAACTGTATGATGAAGAAATGTCATGGTTTTCCTTCTAGTAATAGACACATTAAAGGATCAGGTAATCTAGCCCTAGATTGGTCACTAGAAAGTGGTCTATCCTTGGCATATCATTGTGGTATAACATAAAGAGTGCTAGATGTGGAGAAAGGAGATCTGGGTTCAAATCCTGCGAGGGACTGTTTGATGCCAGCTACTGCCAGATGAGGGTTGTGCCAACATGGAACGGAAACTGGGTACCAGAAAGTAACTGGAGCTCTTGCTCCTGAGGCAGAGGCGGTGCTGGGCAGAGTTGTAGCGTACTGGGATGAGATCTGGGGTCAGAGAGGTAACCGGAGCTCATGCTCCCGAGACTGGAGCGATGCTGGATGGAGCTGTGACACTCTGGGGAGGAAGTGGGGTGCAGGGAAGTGGCCGGAGTGCGCATTCCCTGGGCAAGGACCCTGCCGCTTGGAGGGGGACGGCAGAGAGCGAACTCTCTCTGTCTGGCCTCCTTCTTTGGGTACTATGCTGACCCCGGACACCTCCCCCCGGTATCTGGACCCGACTTCCTGCGTCATGTGTACTCTATGCACTAATCCCTCACGCCTCCTTCCAAATCTCTGGGACCCACTTCCTGTGCCACCTATGCTCCCTTTGTCTGGACACTAGCTGGACATCCCTTTTTTGATATTTGATCCTCGACGAGTCACTAGGGGCGGGCTGAGGAGGAGGGACGAAGAAGGTACTAAAAAGAGCTGCAGGGAGGGGAGGGGGAGTCGGCTTTTGTTCCTGCCCGTGCGTGTGCCTTCCTGCCTGGCCTTGCTGTGATGATAAATGAATAAAGTTCAGGTTTTTGCACCCCCCGATCGGCTCGTTTCTGGTTTTACCCGGGTGGCCTCCGATGACATGGTGAGTATGACCCTGGTTGGCTGAATTGGTTGAATGAATGTGCACGGTTTGGACCGGCACAAAATCCCATCCCCAACTTCTAGTATGGAATCTCAGGCAAAGCATAAAATCTCATCTGTGACAGAAAGGGTTGGATTTCATGATCTTTAATGGCTCTCCTAACTCTAAATACAGTGGTCTACACCTATGACCACCAAGTCACTTTTCTTTCATCTCAGGGTCTCAGTTTTCTCATATTTAAAATGGTAGTATTTGTAGATGCAGAAATAATTTCTATAAAAACTTAAGTGGCTTTTTCATTATGAAAAAAATAAAGATATGATGAAAGAAAATGGTTTCTTATTATCAAATTTTTGATATTAACTGGTATTAGTAATGAGAAAACACTTTGGGTGATACCTAGGGATATGAGTTGTGGGGATGTGTCTAGAAATTGATTGTGGGCTCCTTGAGGCCAGGGGCAGTCTTTTGCCTTCTTTTTTTTGTCACTATTAATTAGCACTGTGCTTAATAGTAATAGCACATAGAAGGTATTTAATATGTTTATTGATTAATTGATTGATTGATGGTATAGTGACTAGCTGGGTCTAGCTGATTTTAGCTTGGCTAAACATGGCCTGGCAACCTGGTCGAATCCCTGTCCTTTACCTGCCATTGTGATTTTTTCCCTATATTCTTAGCTACGTGTTTGCCTCTCTTCTCAGTAGGACAATAAGACTTCTCAGTGTTTCATTGTATTCTCACCTCAGATTCCCCAGCAAAGCTGCTACTTATACGGATGCTAGTTATAGAAATATATATGTCCCAAACTCTACAGAAATAAACATAAGCTTAAAGTCCGCAGTTTACCCCAGCAAAGGACAATAAAGAGCAAAAAAGTGCCCAATATACAAACATGGATCAAGTATTGAACAGATGGTTTATTCCCAAAGAAAAAAGGGAAGAATATGAATCAATAAACAATCATAGAATGTTTAGAAAAGGATCTGGTAACACACAATAACTAGTAAAATCTATTGGAGGAGCTAATAATAAAGCCTCAATGTGATAGAATTTTTTTCTTTCCAAGGCTTTAATTAGCCATTTTGCATTTTGCCCTCACTGAGTACAATGTGATAAAATACCAAGAATGATTGTCCTTCTATTGGCCTTACTTTCTCTCTAGTGGTGATTCTTTCCTTGCCAACAGTCTGCTATGACTGTTGCTGGACCCACAAATGCTCCAGAAGTTATGCCTGCTTCTTGCCAGCACTCATAGTCCTAAGATATTTGGATATTCATAAAATTGATATTAAAAGAGGAAATGCACAAGAGAAGCAATGAAAGCCATGGATCCTCATATAAGTCCAGCTCCACATGAGGAACAATGATCCCTGTCATTATTCTGCCTTGGTAGAAAGGGTCTCCTTCTCCATCCCTGGATGAATTTCTATGTTGCTGCCTAGATTTTGGAAGCTGAGAGTACCACCAGCCAGCAGTTGTCTCCTCTTTCACCCATTGTGACACCCCATATAGTTAACTTTTTTTTTTCAAGTTCAGCAACTAGTCTGGGGGATTCAATCCAGTAATGATTTATACATATCTGAAAGCATGCAGATGATATCTACACATCTTTACATTTCAGTGTGGTTTCCCAGTGGCAGAGAGTGAGTGTTCCAAAGCAGAAAAATTCCAAAGCAATTTCTTTCATGTGAATGTGGGGCAAAGTGACATCCTCTAAGAGCTACATCTCATTGGAGAATTTGAGAAAAAAGATTCTTTCTATCTCATGTTTTCTCTTGCTAGTCAGTTTTGTTTATGATTAGATCATGTCATAAGGTGGTAATGCATCTTTTGGTCATTCCTCATGACATTTTTGAACAATGGCCTTCAGGAATATAATAGGAATGAAAAGCAGCTTGTCTATAGAAGAGGCAGGGAAAAAAAAAAACAACTTCAATAAGATAAAAAGTGCTTCTAGTTGGCAGTGTACAGTGAAAGATGGCAGCTGTAGAAGCCCATCTCTGTGTGGAGAACAGTGGAATGAGAAAAGAATTAGTGATGAACTGTGCATTTTTGTGTGAAAAAAATTACTGTAGAAGGTAGAGCCAAGATGGCAGAGTAAAGGCAGGGACTCACTTGAGCTCTCTCTCTCTCAAACCCTTCCAAAGACCTTTAAAAATGACTCTAAATAAATTCTAGAGTAGTAGAACCCATAAAAAGACAGAATGAAACAAATTTCCAGCCCATGACAACTTGGAAGTTCGGCAGGAAAGGTCTGTTGCTCCAGGGTGAGAGAGGGTAGCAGTAGAGAAAAGGTGAGAGAGGAGGTCAGTCCAATACAGGCAACGCCAGCGCAGACCATGCCCCAGCAAACCTGGAGCAGACCTTGGGGTAACTGAATCACTAGTAGCAGTGGTGATTTCCAGACCTCTCAGTCCACAGATGCCAAAGACAACTTAGAAGGTCAGCAGGAAAGATCTGTTGTACCTGGATGAGAGTGGAGCATAGTCTAGTACAGGCCATGCCAGCACAGTACTGGCCACAGAAACCCAGGAGCAGGCCTTGAGAGTGACTGAATCAACAGCAACAGTGACAGTGGCTGCTTCTGGAGCTTTCAGCCCACAGACAGTAAGGGGATTGACTAACTGGTAAGAAGGAGATTACAGGGGTCTTTTTGCTAGCACTAAGGCAGGATGTTTTGCTTTGGCCATGCTCTGATCTGGGTGGCAATCCTGGGTGGCAGTCAGAGAGCAAGGAGGATCATTAACATAGCAGAGTTTGTGGCCACAGTGGAGGGGGGAACCTTCCTCAAAGTTCAAGGGCAGAAAAGAGTGCTTGTGGTTGTTCACAGATAAGAGAACAGGACAGGAGAGTAATAAACACTTTTTCTTAGATCATACCACCTTGGAAGAACTGAAAACTTACAGGTCCCTAGAAGTATCTCTGGAAACAACTGCACAAAAACCCTGAAGCTTGGGACAGTGTGCCCTCCACTCTGGAAGCAGAGCCCTATTTTAATGAAGAGTTAAAAGTCAAATAACAGACAGGGGATATGATCAAATAACAGAAAAAAAAACTGACTGTAGAAAGTAACGATGGTGACAAGAAAGATTAAAACACACACTCAGAAGAAGACAACAAAGCCAAAACTTCTACATCCAAAGCCTCCAAGAAAAATATGAATTGGTCTTATGCCATGAAAGAGCTCAAAAAAAAAAGATTTTTGACAATCAAGTAAGAGAGGTAGAGGAAAAATTGGGAAGAGAAATGAGAGTGATACGTGAAAATCATGAATACAGCTTGGTAAAAGAGAAACAAAAGATACCGAAGAAAATAACACTTGAAAAAAACAGACCTAGGTCAAATGGAAAAAGAGGTCCAAAAGCTCACTGAAGAAAATGATTCCTTAAAATCAGAATGGAGCAAATGGAAATTAATGACTCAATGAGAAATCAAGAAACAATAAAACAGAACCAACAGAATAAAAATAATAGAAGGCAATGTGAAATATCTCATCGGGAAAACAACTGACCTGGAAAATAGATCCAGGAGAGATAATTTTAAAATTATTAGACTACCTGGATGCCATGATTAAACAAAAAGAGCCTAGATGTGATCTTTCAAGAAATTATCAAAGAAAACTACCCTGATATTCTAGAACCAGAGAGTAAAATAGAAATTGAAAGAATCTACTAATCACCTCCTGAAAGAGATCCCAAAACGAAAAATCTAGGAATATTACAGCCAAATTCCAGAGTTCCCAGGTCAAGGAGAAAATTTTGCAAGCAGCCAGGAAGAAATTATAGAGGAATTAGAGAATCTGGGAGGTATAGTGATGGAGATATCATAATGCTTGTCTATAATTTCCTTCACCTATATGGTCACCACCATTATGTGTTTGTATGTTTGAAAAAGGGCTAAGGTCCTTGGACAGTGTTGTTAAAGTTTGTCTTGGTCTGATTTTTTTTGGCTTGGTCTTTATTCACCTCAACACAGAATGTGGAGTGAGCAATGATGAGGACTATAAAATCAGATTCTCTTAAATATGGTTTATCTGAATTGTTGGACATACCTGCTGCTTTCTCTGTTTCCCATTCTGCTACTTGTCAGTCAAATAAAACATGTTTGGGGAATAATTTTGTTACATGTTGATGATTTCAAAAGAAGATATAAAAGGAAGGAAGGAAACAGAAACTAGAGAAAGAGAAGAGAAGGGTGGGAAAATTGTTTCACATAATTGGCATATGCAAGTAGAAGATTGTATAGAGAATGAAGGAGAGGTGTGGCGTGTGGGTAACACTCAAATCTCACTTTCATCTGAAGTGGTCAAAAGTGGGAAGAATATAAACAATGTAGTTGGGAGCAGAAATATATTTCTCTCAACATGAAAACAGGAAGGAAAAAATGAAGGGAAAAGAGAAAGTAAGAGACAGGGTAGGATTAATCATAAGAAAATTAAAACAAAAACAAATTCTAAAAACAGAAGATGGATCATACAGGGGGATTTAAAAGGAAAGCAAGATCTTCTCAGCAGTACAAAGATCTAAGACAACTCCAAAAGACTCATGATGGAAAATGCTATCCATATCCAGAGAAATAACTATGGAATCTGAATGCAGATCAAAGCATACTATTTGCTCTCTCTCTCTCTCTCTCCTCTCTCTCTCTTTCCTTCTCTTTTTCTTCTTTCCTGTGGTTCCTCATATTGGTTCTAATTCTTCTTTCCAACATGACTAATGAAAAGATGTTTAATGAGAATGCATATGCAGAGCCTTTAACAGATTGCACACTGTCTTGGGGAGGAGGGAGAAGGAGGCAGAGAAAATTTAAAACTCAAAAGTTTATGGAAATGAGTGTTGAAAACTAAAAATTAATTAATTAATTAAAAAAGAAAAGCAAGAGCATTTTGTTAAAAAAAATAAGAGAAGTTAAGGACCTGTTATTGGGCTCTGGGTGAGGTAAAGAGTCTCAAGAGAGTCCCAGGAGCAAAAGCACATCATATGAAACCAAGACTACTGCTGCTGAAGATACTCCTTTCCATTCACAATTCCCTTCTTTGGAAAGAGGGAGTGAGAAACAGAGAGAAAAAAGTAAAGGAGAATAGTATCTATGAAAATACACAACTAATAATAATAACTTGTATGTGAATGGGATATGTTTATCACAAAATGAAAGAGGATAACTTAAGACAGTCACACAAATGCATGTTATACTTGATCTGAACCTGAGTGCAAATGCTGGCTCCAAATTCTTTGCTTACTAGCTACAAGACCTTAGGCCAGTCACTTCATGGCTTTGGTTGTCAATTTCCTCTTGCATAGAATAAAAGGATTATCCTCCATGATTTCTGAGACTCTTTTCTAGCATCATGGCATGACTAGCAGATCTCATATATTTTGGTAAATCTAATGCTGCTTTATCCTTCCTTTTCTTTCTCCTGACTAACAATCATTGCTACAGCGAACAAAGCACTGACATTTTCTGTCCTTGAAGAACCATGGGTAAAACAAAGAGAAACCATTTTCTGAGCACTCAGGCTGGAATGACTTTGTGAAGTGCTCATTACCCCTCCCTTCCCCAGGTCTTTTTTTCCCTCTTTGGTGTTTAAATCCTGTCCCAAGTTACCTACTGTTTAATCAACAGTATAATGTGGCAACTCAGCCACAACACTGGTTTCTAGCTTCTCAGACTGTCTGGAGCCTCCTTCCGTCAAGCGTAACTTTGTACTTAACACCTTAATGGTCTTAACAAAAAGCCCGAGGAGAAAAAGAGAGATGTTCTGAAATGGGGATAATTAAAGACAGACACACAAATGCATTTGGTGCCAGATTTGGTTACTTCAAATGAGCAAAATTAAAGTAAGCATTTTATCTTCTACAATTACACAGAGTTTCTCTCTTGAGGAGAATTAGGACAAATGGCTAGAAGATATTGAAGGGAAAAATTTCCCTCTCCCTCCCCCCTTTGTAGCAAATAGCTCTCAGTTCAGCTAACAGTAGGGGTAATTCATGCTTACTCCATTTTTTCTTTATTGTGGGATAAGGTGAAAGGTCATCCTTCCTGCTTTTCCCCCAAGTCTAACTTCATTTCAGGACTCAAGTTATGGTTCCAACTTTTCCCTTATATCTTCCATGAAACCATTTTTGACTCTACACATCAGTTAATCAGTGTGTCAACAGCATTTATTAAATTACCTTTGGTATTATGTGCTAAGTACTAGTTTTACAAATAAAGTAAAAAAAATAGTCCTGGCCTCAAGTAGTGTATATTCTAATGGGGGAACACTATGACTATTCCCTTCCCAAGTTCATGTTTATTTTTGGATAGACAGCATTTTGTTGTGAAATAGAGGTTCTTAAATATTGTGTGTGTGTGACTGCATTGACCATCAGGAGAAGCCTGTGAACTCCTAGAATAATGTTTAAATGTATAAAACAAAATATGCAGGAATATAAAAAATCAGTTATATTGAAATAGTTGTAAATATTTTATAAACAAATGAACAAATAAATAACCAAGTTGAGGGACCACCCCCAACCCCAATTAAAAAAAAACCTGGCTCTATGGAAAGTGCTCTAGACTTGGTTAGGAGAAATGTATTGAGTTATTAGCTCTGACAGTTACAAGCTTTGAGAAGTTGTTTTTGTTGTTGTTTCTTGTCATGTCCGCCTTATAACCTCATTCATGACCCCATTTGGGCTTTTCCTGGGAAAGATACTGGAGTGGTTTGCCAGTTCCTTCTGCATCTCATTTTACAAATGAGGAAACTGAGGCAAAGAGGGTTAAGTGACTTGCCCAGGGTCACATAGCTCGTGAAGATCTGAGGCTGAATTTGAGTTCTGGAAGATGAGTCCTCCTGCCTCCAGGCCTGGTACTGTGCCATCTAACAGCCCCATAGGAAATTAGCTATCTATGTTCCCTAGAACTCCACTAAAATCCTTATACCTCTAGATCTATCTATCTTAGGGCTGTGGATGGGGCCTTCCAACTTCACAGATAAGATAACAGACCCAAAGAATTAAATGCCTTTCCTAAGTTCTTAAACTGTTGCTTTGATACAGTTTGGGAAGTATATCTCCAGTAGAGTTGAAAACAGAATGAGTTGTCAAATGGAGCCAGAAGCCTGGGAAAGCAAAACAACTTCTGGCCTTCACAGTGTGGACTGATTCTTTGGTTTGAAGTCTTATAAATTGCTAGGTCAAAAATGTTTGTGTATTTGATGTGGGATGTTTTCCTAATTGCATTAGGATTATCTTCTTCCATATTCTACTCCCTCATTGAGGGATCTTGAGATAAAACTAGACATCAAAATCTTCATCTGTGCATCTCAAATATCTATTCACTTTTTATTCATTTGGAGGTTTATAAGAAATACTATAAAATAATCATAGTTTTAATAATCCATACTTACTATAAGGCTTCATAGTTTAGAAAGCACTTATAGATATCATTTCAACAATCATGAAGGTAGTACAGTTTTCAGATGAGAAACCTAAGCCTTAGAGAAACTAAAAGACATGCCCACAGTCACAAAATCAGGAAGGGGAGAGGGCCCAGTTAGGATTGGAGGTCTTCTTATGCCATATATAGTGCATTTTCCATGACTACATTAATGAATCAACACCTATGTCTTCGACTCTTAAATTGCCTTGTTTTCACATGAAAGAGTCAATCATGTCATTCATTATTCAGTGTCTCAATTCATTTGTTTATTCATTCATTCTATCAAATGTTTTGAAGAAATGTGTGAAGCCAGTTAGGCACCCAGGGTATTGCTAGGTGGTTTACTGAGGTATAAGAAAAATACATAGGTTATAGTATTTCTAGGAGAATTATTCTCTCTCTCTCTCATATACATATACATAGATGTGTATATATGGATGTGTACATATACACATATGCCTATACATGTACACATACACATACACACACATATATATATATACATATATATATATATACATATACATACATACATATACATGAATTGTTAGTTCTGCCTTAGTACTAGCACCCAGCATTCTAAACTTGCATATCTTGGTGTACTTAGATAGATAAATAAGTAGATAGATAGATAGATAGATAGATAGATAGATAGATAGATAGATAGATA
>NW_020945437.1:13622696-13676560 GCF_900497805.2 Vombatus ursinus
ATAGATAGATAGATAGATAGATAGATAGATAGATAGATAGATAGATAAACCATTCCAGAGACAGACCAGTTAGAAAGAAGGACCATAGAGCAGCGGCCTATGGTCTTCTTACTCCAAGGTAAGAATGTTACTGCTGGAGAGCTAAAGAAATCTGGAAAGTGAGGAGTACAGCCAGTTGAAGAGAGCATGGCTGGGGTCACCTCACGTGATTGTAGTTAGGGTCAGAAAATGAGCTTCAGTGTTTTCATCCAAAATAAATGAAGAGACTGGCTCACATCATCTCTTAGGTCTCTTCTAGCTCTAAAACTGTATTATCTATGTTTCCTGTTACATATCTGGTAAGGACCAGACCAAAGTCCAATTATGAAGTGGACAAAGTTAATCTTGGGCACTTTGAATTACTTGTTCTGATCCTTCCCTTCATCTCATATTATCCAAAATGCAAGGGACCTAGAATTCAATTTTATAGATACATTGCTCTAAGAGGAAGAGCCCGTGTTCTCTCCCTGTTTCTATTAGTGTCGGCTGGCTTAAATGTCAATCAGCACCAATTGCCACATCAACCAATTAAATCCATTGGTGGCTGGCCTGATGCTGACTGAGAGCCCTGTTAACAACTGGTATTTGAAGGAGCACTGAAGGACGCTAGGGTTGTCCTTTTTTTTTTTTTTTTCTGTAGTTCCACTGATTCAACAAAAGAAAGTCCCAGTAAATGACCTGCAGACCTGCTCTTCCAGAAACTCTGTAGCAACAGTACACACTTCAGAATTTTCCAGCTACTGCTTATTTTCCCACAGTAGCATATCATTGGATGCAAGGGTTTTGTGCTAGCGTCTGTGAGTTCCCAAATAGGGAAATGCCAGCCCTCCCTCCATTATGCTTATGGTTTACCTGTGTCTCATTCCCTCCTTCAGGATTTAGCTCTAAACTACTGCTAATCTAAACAACCCCTCCTAATGGTATTCATTGTTCATATTTACTCAACCCTTCCAAGTTTGCCAAGTGCTTTCCTCAGAATAAAGTAGTGAAGGCCATAGTTCAATTTTTATGGTTCTCATTTTAGATAAAGAAACTGTCATTTAGAAAGGTTAAGCAACTTGCCCCCAGGCATAAAGCTGGGGGCAGGGATAGTGGGTATTTAAAGTTTAATTCCAATAAGTTTTCCACTATTATTCGAGAGAACAGACCTCAAAATATGAAATAGTCTTAGAAAGAAATGTGTTAGGTCATTTGGTAGAGAAAAGAGCCAGAAAGGAGGTGTGGCTCCTATATAAGATTTAGACATGGGTACCCACACACAAACCACGTGCAGTAAAGCAATTTTGCCTACAGGGCAGCCTGAAAGCAAGGTAGATTGAAATAGATGAGTAATTGTAACCCAAAACAGAAGGTTGGGGTGGACCTCTAAGGAGTTCCGGGGTATGATAACCCAAAACAAGTATGTTTTGAGTGGATCTGGAGTTTGTGGGGAATCTTGTAGCTATCTCTGAAATTCCTAAAGAGTTACTGGGGTCAAGTGATATGCTGGGAATAGACAATCTTTTATCACATAAGGTTAGATTTAAACAATGTAATAATTTCTCCGAACAGTGTAGTAAGTCATTTTTTTCCGCACCTCTATACCACACTCAATCCACAAACCAATCAATGAACATTTATTAAACATCAATGTTGGGGGTTCAAAAAGAAGCAAAAAATAGTCAGTGCCCTCAAGGAGTTTACAATCTATTTCTCAATATTCTTACCTTCCAAGCTTACCTTTCAATTTTAAGCAAATGTATTCACTTACATAGCATCTCTCACAAATTTCCAATACTCATTCACAAATCCATGCAAATGCAATTTCATTAGGCTTTGGAAGCATAGGGTTATTCTCTAATATTGAGTAAATGGTAATGACTTCACCTTTCCTAACAGAGATGTTCTGTGAATACATTTTATTGGCAGGGCCCTCTTCCTTTATCCAAATAGATTTCAATATATGCGTATAACTAGGTCTAGAGAAACCTCCATGTAAGCTCATATTCCCTACCTCCTCATCCTTAGATTACTCAAAGGGATCTCACCAAAGTTCAGTTGCTGGGCATTGTTCAATGGCCTTATATTTTGTGCAAAGGCTCTGGATTCATGATATTTCTCCAAGAGACAACAATGTTTACTAAAAAGGGCATGTCTCTTGTAGTGAAATCTGTGTAGGAATCTTGGATCCAATAATTACCAGCAAGTGTTCTAACTTCACTGAACTATTTCCTCATTTATAAAATGTAGATAAGCATACTTATATTACCTAACTTCCAGGTTCATTTGTGAGGAATGTGCTTTGCACTATTAAAGCACTAGAAAAAAGTGAATGATCATTATCATTTCCCCCTTAAATTGACCAAACAGCAACCAAAACAGTGAATGCATGTCTTCCAAATCTATTCCCTCTTGGGATCAGAACAGACATAGTTCACTTCACTACTGTGAAGACTAGGGATAAAAAAAAGAGAATGGATCACACAGTGCCTTGACATTTGGGTGAGAACACTCTGTGGCATGTGGCATATGTCTCTCCCCAAGTGAAAGGCATAGCACAAGCTGGTTGTTCAGCTGCAGTACAGCTCAGAGCCCAAACTGAGTCTTTCCTCTTGCAAGCTGGCAGACAAAGTCACATGTCCTTCCTTTCACATTTGCTGGTGTTCTCCCAGAAACACACACATACACACACACACACACACACACAGACACACACACACACACACACACAGAGATTGGATGATATTCACACCTGATACATTGTTGGTGGCTGCCACAGTCAGGACATTTGGATTCCACTGGTTTGGCAGGTTAGGAATTCTAGGCTGCATCTGAGGAGGAGGAGTGAAAGGAATGGTTCTATCTACTGAGCTACCATTTTGTAATATAAACTACATATCCGGCTGTTTGTAGAAAATCATTTGACATTAAGGCTGGAGCTCCTGGTGACCTTTCCATAAGAGTCAGAGGCTATTTGAGCTAAAAGGTGTAATGAAGTAATTCCATTTAGAAACAATGGGGCAGGGGTGGGGAACCTGTAGTCTCCAGACCACATATGGCCCTCTAGGTCCTCATGTGTGGCCCTTTTACTGAATCCAAACTTCACAGAACAAATTCCCTTAACATAAGGATTGGTCCAAGTAAAACTTGGACTCAGTCAAAAGGCCACATCCAAGGACCTTGAAGGCCACATGTGGCCCGGAGGCCACAGGTTCCCCACCCCTGCATGGGCTGTTCTTGGGAAAATTTACTGAAGAACCTGAAGAATTCTTGCATATAGTAAGAGTCCTCCCCCACCCCCATATGCAGCAAAGGAGTGTTGGGTGTGTCTCAAAGGGGGATAGAATAGAGATATCTTTAACCTTTTCTCTCCCCAGAAGGAGAAGCCAGAAGTTGGGACCAGAAGCTTGGTCACTCTATTCTCCTCAGAGAATTGTAGCTACCAGGCTACAATTATATCTATTTGATCCCTTAAATATTATTAGTTTAGAGGATATGCTTTTCAAGTTCACATTAAACTTCTGATCACTATTCATTAAAGGGGAAAGGAGGAGCCAAACTGTATATCCAGGGCCTGACTCCCTTCCTATCCATAACCAGCTCCATAATGAATACATATAGTAAATAGCAAAGACACTCATTTATCCAAGTCAATAGCAAAATAGAAATCAGAGAAAGTATATGTATGATAGTATATACCAGAAGATACAGGGTGAAGGAATTCACCCATTGGGAATAAGGTAATTCAACTCAACCAAGAGAAAATGAATCCCAGATCTCACCAAAGAAGAAATTCCACAAAGTCTTTTGTATAGCAACATAGAGATAGGGACATGATGGAGATTCTAATCCTCTCCTGTTAGCTTCTTCCCAGTCTTACTTTAGTAATCTGCAGTGGAGCTGGCATCATCTATCTTCTTACTTGAAGACAGAAACCAGAAGCACCTGAAGAGACTGCAGAGACCAAAGATATTCAAAGAAAGTCAAGAGATCAAAGACACTGAAGAACCTGAAGATGTAAGAGTTCTTCTACTTCCTGCTTTCCATCCCATCCCTCACACAGGTGCTGGGAAATCATCTCCAGCAATGAGGAGAGAGTCCCTTACCAGTGGGCTTTAAAGGCACACTGGCTCTTGATAGAACTGGCCCTCAAAGTCATGTGTTTGAACCAAAGTGCAGTGCATTTTTCATTATATTATGAAAAACAACCCATGGATTTAAAGGAGAGGGATTAAAATTCAGTTATTTGGAGTACACAAAAAAGTTAGCCTTTTTCAATAGACTTTTCATTTTATAAATAGCATTTATTTTAATGTTGGATAGGCATAATATAAGAGCAAACAGAATACAGATTTGCTACTACTAACATTATTGTTAATGCATATTAATTGATTAAGCATCTCCTAAGTTCAAGGCATATCCACAAGACAAATTAGGAAATGACTAAATATACAAGTGAGATTATCAGAAAAGATTGTAGATGAAAGAAAGGTAGGATCATTTCTTGTTGGGGCTTGAGCAGAGACTTTATGGAGGAGAAAGCATCTCTTAACCTGGATATTGGAAGAAGAGAAGGATTTCAAGAAGCAGTTATAGGAACATATTTTTTAGACATAGAGGGCTTGTATAAATGTAGAGAAACCAGAGATGACAAGAAGAAATTGGAGAATGGCAGAGTGGAGTGTGCCTATAATCTGTACTATGTGAAAGGGAGTTCTGTACCATAAACATAATGATACAAGACTGGAAAGATAGATGAATGAGGATACCAGGCTAAGTAGGTTAAAAACCATAGACTAGCCTTGGTAAACAGCATACAAAAGAAGTTTTCAAAGTTTGGATTTGAACAATTTATTGTAAGATCCTGATTTCATAAGAAGTATTAATGGCACTGAAATCAAATAGGATGGAGGAATATTCAGGTCTTCTCCTTTGCACAAAAGAAAACAGACCACTCTATTTGAACTCATTTCAACAAATATTATTGGGTTTATCTTGTATGTAGAACACTGAATATTGAAGGAGATACTAAGTTTGGATGATGAACAATTACTGTTTTTATAGAGCTTCCAGTCTAGTAAGGTATAAAGCACACATATCTACAGATTAACAATATTTAACCCACTTTTGGAGCTCGATGAAAAGGCTTGGGTATAGTGTAAAGTAAGAGGAGAGTTCTCTAAATGTAAGGGGATGGCAGTCTTAACTCAGGGGCAAATGACCAGAGCAAATCTTGACTCTGATCTTAGGAGGGATGTGTAGGTAAAAGAGGCCAAACCAAATCAAACAAGTTAGATTCAAAGGAGTGAGATACTTTGACATTTACTTAAAGTGGAGAATAGTAGAATTGAAGACAGAAGAACATTCCAGTTGAATTATACACATAAAATTCTTTTAAACTCCATTTTCCCATAGAGGAGGTGACCCCATCCAGGCCTATTATGTAGAATAAATTTCCATTAAGGTATTTGTTCTTTCTGGCCCTTTCATCCACACTCAACTATGGCCCACTCAGACCACATCAGGGCTTCTGAATGAGAAAAGCAACTTGGCTATTCATTCCACTTTAATAAGTTGGGACTCACTAAGTACAAGTCTTCCAGTGAGATAGAGGATGACCAGGGCTTACTACATGCCCTGCCTTTGTATTCTAAATTCTTCTTGGTCCTACCCCTGTCCCTGCCTCAGTGATCTCTATACCCTTGGGCACTGTCTTCTAACCTATTGATACACTCTAAGGATGTTGTGCCATCCCCCCTACCACTGAACCCCTAGGACTTCTGGGCCTTTCCATCTGCCCTGTAGCCACTCTCTTTTATATGCATTATTTTTCCCAATTAATGTGTGATCTCCTTGAATAGGGCTCTCTCTCTCTCTCTCTCTCTCTCTCTCTCTCTCTCTCTCTCTCTCCCCCTCCCTCCCTCATCCCCTCCTTTCCCCTCTTACAGTTCTCTCTAGCAGTTAGCACAGTATTGGGCATATCGTAAGTGATTAATAAATGCTTTTTCCTTCATTTATTATGGACTGAGCTGAGCAAATCATACATCATCACTCCACAAGGGTAGAAATCAAATGGCCTCTAATTTCCTCTAAGATAAAATACAAACTTCTCTATTTGACTTTTAAATCATCGCATGACCTGGCCCTAAACAATTGTTTTTCAGCTTCATTATATATGACTTCCCTTCTTGCACTCTGAATTCGAGCCAAACTGGCTTTGTAGCTATTCCTTACACAAGAACTCCACCTGGTTTCTACCTGCCTTTCACTGGTTGTCTCCCATCCCCGGAATGTACTCACTCTTTAACTCCTGCTAAGGGAATTCCTCACTTGCTTCAAGCATTGCTTTTTACATGACCCTTTCTTGATCTCTCCAAATTTCTACCTCCCTAAGTACCTTGTACTTATTCTTTTTTATATTATGTTTTGTGTATATAACTTTTCATGAATAATTTGCTTACTCTGATAAGCATTTTGAGGGTAGGGACTCTTTCATATTTTTGCCTTTGTATCCTAAGTGCCTAGGACAGTGTCTGTCATTAGGAGATTAATAAATATTTATTGATTGATTAGTCTATTGAAGCTAAGTTCTCTGTTATTTAACCCAATGCCCTTTCCACTGGACCAATTATCATGCTGCTTTATAGCTAATTTCAATTCCATATTTCAAATTAATGGTATTACAATTAATGAGCTTTAACTAAGCACTCAAAATAACAGTCAACAAGTCATATAATTTTAATAGTCATTATGTTGTTAGATGATTTAAAGAGTTAACACATCCTCTGTTTGATATTGTGCCTCTGGAATAAAAGAATGTGAATTCCAATTCCACCTATAATGCTTACTATAACGTGAGAAAATATATGCAAAGTGTTTTCCAAACCTTAAAGTGCTATGTAAATGCCAGATCATCTACTTTTAATGTTAATATTATTACTACTTGTGTGACTTTTAGACAAGTC
Source organism: Vombatus ursinus (assembly GCF_900497805.2). NCBI lineage: Eukaryota > Metazoa > Chordata > Mammalia > Diprotodontia > Vombatidae > Vombatus > Vombatus ursinus. Next base: position 13,629,680 of record NW_020945437.1, read on the forward strand.
ACATAATCTTCCTTAGCTTGACTCCCCTACTCTGTAAAATGAGGGTGTTGGACCCAATGGGCCATGAAGTCCCTAACACCTCTAGATCTGTGATCCTATATAATGTGACAAATTAAAAGTATGAGATTCATGATTTCTGGGTAATTAATCACTTTTATTAATTATTGCTAGAGAATAATTAATAAAAAAGATGGTCATTTGACCATCTCTCATAAACCAAAGGCCCCTCCTGGAGGCCTTTTGATACTTATATACGCTTAGAAAATTGGGTGTTCCTGACAGGCAGCAATCAACTCTAATTGGTTAGCAATTAATGAGACAATGAATATTATAATGAGAGATGGGCTTATTCTAATGAAGGACTGGGGGGACATCAGAATGACTCTGATCACTCTGTCTTGGACAAAGAGATTTATCTTTACCCAGACCATGCCTGTTGAGGGCAGTCTAGGAAAAGGGGCTTGACCTCCACTCAGACCTGTCTGAACAGAACATAATATTCTGGGATTTAATAGACTAGAATCTCTTTACCTTTTGATCAGAATTAAGCTTTCTCAGTTAGGAAAGTATTGCCCAAAATTTCCTATCATCATCAGTTTTGCTCTTCAGAGAACTAAGGTTTGACTTAATCTTCAAATGAGGAAATACGAAGGGAAAAAATCCTGTATCTCCCCAATATTAACAATTGGTTATTTAATAATCATTTAATATTTAATAATCAATTATATCAGTATAATCACTTTCATTAAATGGTTATCCAATATAATCAGGGTATTGATGCAAAAGAGATGCCACTAGAACACATTCTTGAGAAACTATCGTGAAAGGGGTGGGCTCCCTTAGCCAATAGATGAAGGTGTAGAGTAGCATCAGTTTCTCAAATTTTTGATTTCTTGCTTTAGGAAGTGTTCCTCTTAAGCAGCTAAGACTGTACACTGAATAGAACCTAGGATTTTAAGTCAGGAAGACCTGAGTTTGAATCCTGCCCTAGCCACTTGCTTTGCTGTGTGGCCCTCAGCAAATCACTTGACTTCTGTTTGCTTCAGTTTTCTCCACTGGTTTTGTTGTTGTTGAGTTGTTTTTCAGTCATGTCCAACTCTTTCTGACCCATTTGGGGTTTTCTTGGCAAAGACGTTGGAGTAGTTTCCATTTTCTTTTCCAGCTCGTTTTACAGATGAGGAAACTTGAAGGAAACAGAGTTAAGTGACTTGCCCAAGGTCACACAGCTAGTAAGTGTCTGAGGCCAGAAGTGAGCTCAGGAAGATGAATTTTCTTGACTCCAGGCTCAGAACTCTATCCATTGCACCACCCAGGTGCCTTTTTCAGCTGTAATTTTCAACTATAAGATGAGGATAATAACAGCACCTGTGTCCTAGGATTGTTGCAAAGATGCTTTTCAAACTTTAAAGCACTGTTTAAACACTAGCTATTATTAATTCCCCTTCTCCCAGAAAGATAATCTCAGGTACAAGTACATTAGGGAAGAGAAAAGTATAACTTTAGTACTCTAGCAGCAGCATCTTCATTTAAGCACAGTTCCAGAAGTCTGCCTCACAAGAACCTCTGTGTCATTTGGGGAAGCCAGATTTGAACAAAGCTGTGAAGGGCCTCTGATTGATTCCTAAGCCCCGAGTGACCTTACTCCGATGACTAGATCTCAAGTGACTGTGACCTACAAGCTCTCAGAGTAGAGGGCAAAAGGAGTGAGGTTTTCTTAAGGGCCATTTAACTGTCAGGTGTTGTGCTCTTAAGGAAGAGTGCAGAGACTGAGGAAAGTGCTAATGGACCTTTCCAGGCCCTGGGGGCAGGGTTTTCCTTTCAGCCATTTGGAGAAAGGGAAAAATAGTCTTACACTATCCCCTTTGGGGAAACAACCACAACAACAGAACTAGCCTCCAGTAAACAATTTCTACCCTCTGGAATATGTTCTTTATCTGAACAGTAAATTTCTAAACTACCACATTGACACACAATGTTATTTACACTGCTGTTATTCAATCCATGCCTATTATTGATAATAACTAACATGACAGTGTTTAATCATATTACATTTCTGATTCTACTTAATCTCCTACTCTGAGTGGCTTTGTCCTGGGCAAACTGACCATAGAAAGAGGATCAGTGAGAGGGATTCATAGATCAATAAAGTGTATTTACTATCTCAAAGATAATTATAATATTCTAGAACAGCCTGTACAATGATGCCACCAATCAATTAAATTCAGGAAAGTTTATTAGATGACTAATATATGTAAGACCCTGTGTTAGGTGGTGAATAGGATATAAATACATAGATAAACAGTTATGTACACACATATGTGTGTACACATAATTGAATGTGTACATACACATTATATATACATATTACATATGTATATTTGCACCATATATGTTTATGCATGTTTATATGTAACTGTTTTAAGGTGCTCAGAATCTACATATGTAAACATATTTATAGTAGGTTTAGACCTTAGTAGCTAGACGACACCATTGATTGAGCACTTGGAAAGCAGGGTATTGATGAGATAGACAGAAGGATCTGACAACTGATTAGGTGTAAGGGCTAAAGCCAATCATTACCTCATGGTGAAAGTAATGTTACACTCATTTTACAGATGTGCAAACTAAGTCTTAAGGGAGATGAAGAATTGTGCCTAGGATTACACAGCTAGTAAGCGTCTGAGGTAAAATTCAAATTCAGATTTCCTAATTCACAGAATAGAACACTTTTCACTTCAAGATATTGCCTCTCTTGAAGATGACTGTAAAATCTCTATCACGGGCAACTAGAAAAATGATGATGCCATCAGAAAAAATAGGAATGAAGAAAGGCATTTCCTCCCCTCCAGCCTGCCCTGGGAAGATGATTAGTTCAATTTTAAACATTTGTTAGTGGGACATCCTGGGAATGATATATAGCTGGCAGTTGTAAGCAGAAGGTTGGAGCATAGAAAGGGGTGACAATGGTTACATAGGTAAAAGATGAAATAATCAATGAAAGAAAGGAGTGGAATGTGTTCAGCCATTGGATAAATATCACAATTAGAGGTTATAGGGAGGAAAAAAAGGAAAATTCCCTCATTTAATAGAAGAAGAAACTGAGGCCCCGAAAGATAATGTTTTACTAAATCAAATAGCTAATAAATTGAATAGCTAAGAGTTGATCCCATGGTCTTCCAACTACTCTTTTGACTCTTCCACATTTCCTATCCAGAAGAAAGAGAGTAATCAGAAGTATCAAATGCTGCAAAAAAAGATAGCAAGACTGAGCACTGTTAAGAGGTCACTTGATTTGACAGTTACTGAGTACATTGATAAGAATAATTTCAGGAGAATGACAGGGAAATAAACCATACTGAAGGGCCTGAAAAATGATTGATTTGTGAGGAAGTAGGTGTACTTCATGTAGATTATTTAATCTTTCTAATATATTGTCAATGCAGGACACGGAAGTGCAGGACTTTAGTATGATGAGATAATATTAGGCAAAATATTTTATTTCTTATTTTTATTTTTTTTAGGATAGGGGAAACCTGAACACATTTTTAGGCATAGAAAAGACAGCCCTCTCATTTGGCCGTAAGTATGAGCATTCCTTCTCATTTCCTCCAGGATTTTTCTTCATTGCTCTTTTATCTCTCATTGGAGAAAGTTCTTGGCGGAAATAGTAGGGGTGGACTCACGGTCATGAGAATCAGAAAGTTTTTTTGTCAGTCAGTCAAACAACAAGTTCTTATTAAGTGGAGGTTTAGCTTTGGTAAAGAGGAGGCTCAATTTGTCCTCTGATAAAGGGGACATAAATAAGCAAAGAAAAAAGACACATGGTCTGTCTTCTCTGTGTGATAGGGGATGAAAGAATTTTCTGATATGGCTAGTAGTAAGGAAGTAGTAAGTAAGAGGGCTTGAAGAAGGTTTTCTTTAAGCTCATAGAAGTTTTCCCTCATTTTTTATGTTCTGCATATTCATAACTCTTATTACCTGCCCCACTCTGTAATATTCTGTTGCATTCACATACCACACTTGTTTGGCCATTTCCCTATCAATCTACCAAGAACATGGGACAACTAGGTGGCAAAGTGGATAGAGCACCAGCCCTGGAGTCAGGAGGACCAGAGTTCAAATCTAGCCTCAGATACTTAACACTTACTAACTGGACAAGTCACAACCCCAATTGCCTCACTAATAATAATAATAATAATAATAATAATAATAATAAAATAATTAATAACTTCAATAAAAGTTAAAATAAATAGTATAAAAATAAACCCACAAAAATCAACTTCATTTCTATGTAACAATAACAAAAACCCAAGAGAAAACAATAGAAAGGGAAGTCTCACTTAAATAGCTACCATATGCATAAGATATTTGAGGAAATTTTCAATGGCCTTGGTGGGGAGCATGATGGGAATTAAAGAGCGATGAATAAAAGAGTTACTGGGAACTAGTGAGGACCTAGCTGAAGTTAGATAGTATAACTTTATAGTGGAGACTTTTACAACTGTTTCTGACTCCCTTCCAGCATTACTTGATCATCCAGAAGTAAGACAGAGACGTATAAAGGCATAGATGGCATATTCATCTAATTGTCAGATGACACAAAGCCAGAAGGGTTTGCTAGTTAACACAATGGATGACGATAATGACCTAAATAGATCTCAATAGATTAGCCTTTGACTCAAACCTAAAAAAAGATGAAGTGAAATATGGAATCGTGTGAAATCTTGTACTTAGATTCCATCAAAATAACCTTTATAAGTTCAGGGAGATATGACTAGAAAGCAACTGCTTTGAAAATGAACTAAGTCTTTTAGCAAAGTAAAAGTTCAATGTCAATCAATATTCTAGCCAAGAAATTTATGTCATCACCGGCTCCATAGTTTTCAGGACTTTGTTGTTGTTGTTGTTCAGTCATTGTCAGTCATGTTCAACTCTTTGTGATCCCATCTGTACTTTTCTTGGCAAAGATACTGGAGTGGTTTGCCATTTCCTTCTCTAGCCCATTTTACAGATGACTAAATGAGGTATATAGGGCTAAGTGATTTGCCTAGGGTCACACAGGTAGTAAGTATCTGATGCCAGATTTGAACTCAGGAAGATGAGCCTTCCCGACTCCAGGTCTGTCAGTCTATCCACTGTGCTACTTAGCTGCTCAGTGTACAGGACTTGAGAGATGAAATTACTGAAACCTTGTTCATATCATATCTAGAGTACTATGTTTCTTTTGGGGCCACCACATTTCAAAAAAGGATGACTGGTCCAGATCATGCCATAACCAAGATGGTGAAGGGCCAGCGTAGAGAACAGAGTTTTAGGAAAACGTTTATCCTTGTCTATAGGTATTGAAAGGTCATTCTGTGGAAAAGGAATTAAGAGTTTTCTGCTCGGCCCTAGAGGGCAGAATTAAGAGTGCTGAACTGAAGTGTTAGAGAGACAAATTTAGACTTTATAAGGAGGGTGGGAGGCTTCCTAGCAATTATGCATATACAAAATCAGTGAGACACAGGAGGCTAATGGGGTATCCCCTATTACTCCCTCTCCACCTCCCATCAAAGACATTAGGCAAAGGAAGGATGATCATTTGGGGGGGGGTATGTTTTAGAGGACATTCTTTTTCAGATATCAGTTAAATCAGATATTGAGCTTCCAAGAGATGATTGTTAACTTTTTATTGTGGGCGTCTTAGCCTCAGAAATTGGGAAAAGCTATAAAGAAGTGCTAATTTTCTTGTTTGTGTTGACGGAAACAGTGATGCAGAAAATGTTAACGATGTAGATTAAACTTTAAAATGTGTCATGAGATTTGAGAGAGCTGGGTGTTAATATACCTCCAGAGAGCCGGGTGTTGATATACCACCATTCTACTGAGAGATGCCTTCCGAGTTCCCTCTGAACTCTGAGATTTTATGATTTTCTCCTTCTACACCATTTTTGTACCCACAAAAATCTCCATGTTTCCTGCTCTTGCGCTTGTTTGCTTTTCTTACTTCTTACCTTAACTAAAGGAAATTATTTTCATGTTAAATGTGTTTAGATCTTAGAGTGTTTCTTCCTTTTGGCCTTTGAGCAGCAAGTGGATTTTATTGGTAGGATGACTCAACAAAGAAACAACATACTATCTCTCTCTCTGTCTCTGTCTCTGTCTCTCTCTCTCTCTCTCTCTCTGTCTCTCTCTCTCTCTCTCTCTCTCTCTCTCTCTCTCTCTCTCTCACAGACACACACACACACAAATACACACACACTAGACTTGTATTTGACTCCAAGTTCTGATTTTTACATTTGTGCTTGTCACCATCAAAAGCTTAAACTTTCTCTTTGCCTTATGTATTAGCTCTGCTGCCAGACAGAGAGATGGACATAGGATGTATGAGATATATAGTCTTAATTATACAAAGAAGCCTCACCAGGCCCAAGTAGAAGCCACTGCCAGGCTTTAAAAAGTGCTATGGAAGATTTAAGCCATAATAAACAATTTTATATGCAATTTCCACAAACATATTTTCATTTGCCATAAAACAGCAAACACTGAAGGAGGGAGGAGGAGAAATGTGCACAAACAAGGCCAAAAAGCCCAAATTGTCTACCTGTGTGGCTAAAACAAAATTCTAGTCTATATCAAAATGTTTATCTTATGGTTTTTTAAAGGGAAGTAAATATTTTCAGACAGTCTGCATTCTGGTGCGAGGTAAAAATACCTGACTTTTTTTTTGGCCTTGGAAAGGTAGTGTTTCAGACAGTTTAAGGTGAATAATTGTCCCTTGTCTCAGATATTGATTCCTAGCCATGTAAATCATGAAGGGCCATATAAGCATTACAGTGGTTTCTGGAGGAATTTCCACTAAATGTGTTTCTTTTAAAGTGAAATGATGCTGTTTGAAAAGAAAAGTGGTGCTGGAACTTTGAAATGAAATGCTGATGCTACACTCCTTATAGAAAAAGACAGTTTACAGTATCCAGCTCCCTTCCCAGTAGGAGAATTCAAGAGCTACCTGACAGGCATTATATCTGAACAAATGTATTTACTGATGGAATTCTGCCATATACCTAAGGACTGCAAGAAGTTTTGATTTGGGTTAATTGCTCAAGTCTCAGTGTTCTCCTCTGAGGTGAAGAAAGTTTTGTTTTATTATTTTCCTTAATGTTTTATTAAAACTTTAACAAGGACCATCAATACAAGCAACTGAACTTTCTAAGTAACTATATTTAAATTGTCTAATTTCAATACAAATTGTATCCTAACACTTTCAGCTATTCCCTCTAAGTCCTCATCAGGATTCTTTGACCATTTGTAGCAATAGAGTGGTCCCCACAAGTGTATTGAGGCTCTATGCGTGTCCTGTCTTAGTGTATGCCAAAGGAAGGCAGAATAGACCTCTGTAGCCTCTTCCCCCTCCCACCAATTCTTTATGATTATTTTCATTCCTGCCAGGAAAGGAAGCAAAAGTGGGGGCCAGGGGCCACTCTACTCTACTGAAAGAGGTGAGGTACTGACATAGAAATACACTCGTCTGTTCCCTTAAGTATCATTTGTCTAGAGGATTTAATTGAGTTCAATCTAACTTCTGATTGCTTTGTCATTTGAAGGGGGGAACCCCAAGTTTAGTCTCTGCCCCCCATGTATGCATATATAGATATGGATATATAGATCTAGGTATATATATATAAGTAGGTAGATAGGCAGATAGACAGATAGATAGATCGATAGATAGATAGAAAATAGATAGATTATATTCAAGATATATATTTCTCCATGAGTGTAAAATAAAAGAAAAAGAAAAAAAGCAGGTTAACAAAATCAACATGCCAACAGAATTTGAAAGAATATGCAATGTTACATGTTCATAATTTCCTGCCTCTGCATCTCTCCCACCCTAACCTGTCTCTTCATAGGAGAGATATACATTTTCTCAGCTCTTCTCAAGGGCTAAAATTGGTCATTAAAATTACATACCATTCATATTTTTTGGTTTGTTTGTTTGCTTTATTTTATTTTGTGGCTTTTCTTTCCATTTACACAGTTATATTTATTGTGTATGTTTTTCTCCTGGTTCTGCTTACATCATTCCTACAAGTTCAAATAAGCCTTACCATGTATTTTTTGAAATCTTCATTATTCATTATATTCATTATAAATTATGGCAGAATAATATCCCCCTCCCTCATAAACCATGGAATTTTTTAGTTATTCCTCAATCAATGGACATTTATTTTGTTTCTAATTGTTTCTTACCATACACATACATACTCACTCACACACACACATTCTACTTTTAATAATTTGGTTATGTAATGGATTTCCTCCTCTATTTAACCTCCTTGCAACACATGCCTAGCAGTGGAATCTCTGAGTCAAAGTGTATTAGCATCTTAGTTGCATTCTTAGCAAAATTCAAAATTACTTTTCTAGACTTGCAGAAGCAGTTCACACCTCCACCAATAATGTATTAATGTTCATGTCTTTCCATACCTCCTCTAGGATTGATTGTTTGCATCTTTTGTCATTTTTTTTTGTCAATTTGCTCCATGTAGGGTGAAACTACAAAGGTGTATTCATTTGTATTTCTTGTATTATTAGTGATTTGTAGCAATCTTTCACATGGTTAATAATTTGTGATTCTTTTGACAACTATTTGTTTCACTTTGGGGAAATATCTTTTCTTAGATTTGTGTTATTTTTCTTAAGTCCCTAAATACCTTGGACAGAGGCTTCCATGGCAAAATGGAGATCGAACTGTTGTCATAAGCAGGAAGATCTGGGTTCACTTATACCTCTGCCATATATTGGCTACATAACTATGAATAAGTCACTTCTTACTGCTCTAGGAAACTCTGTAAGACTAGAGGGTATCCCAAAAGTCTTAGTGAAATTTCAACCTATTCAACCTTAAAAGGGCACTAAGACTTTTCAGACACCCTGTATAAATTATTGAGAAGGTTCCAATTTACTTTGATATAGAGATTTTCCTCCCTTAAGAACTCCCTATATTAATGAAATCCAGAACAGTCCCTATTCCCCTATCTTGGATATCAGATACTCATTAGACATATTTTATACATTTTCCCCCAAATAATGTTTTCCATCTTTTAATATTTTCATTGCTTTTTGATTACATGTGACACTGGATTTATATTAAACAGCATTATAGTGATTACGGATTATTCCTACAAAAATGGCTTCTATTCTCAAGATTCTATTCTCAACATTGGCCCTTCTGGCTCTAAATCTATGATTCTGTGACCCAGTGATCTGCCATTCACAATGTGCATATATTAGCATAAATATGTCAAAAATGTTTAGCTCCTTATCCTTTCTCATTTTTTTTCTTGCAATTGTCTAATTGGTCTTCCTCCCTAAGGTCTATCACCTTTCCATTCCATACCAATCATAGCTGCCAAAGTGATTTTTCGAAAGTGAAGATCTGATAATTTCACTCCCCTGTTCAAGAATCTCCAGTGCTCCATCTTGCTTTTCTAATAAAATATAAATTCATCCATTTGGTAATTAAAGTCCTTAATAGTCTGGCTCTACCCTACCTTTACATATTGATTACATGTCATTCCCTTTCATATACTTTTCAGTCTAACCAAACTGATGTATTGTGCAGGCATGTGCCATTTGCCTCCCACCCCACCCCCTCCATGTCTAGAAAGTCTACTTTTCCCTCTGCTTCTTAGAATCTCTACTACCCCTTGGGGATCAGCTGAAGGTCCATCCTTTGTATAAGGCCTTTACTTATCATCCCCTAGCTACTAGTATACACACACACACATACATACATACATACACACACATATGTACACATATATACATACCACATATACATATATACATGTTCATATACACAGAGGATGACTGGAAATAGCCTGGGATGCAGTGGATGACCTTGGTGTCTTCAGTGCCTTACCAGACTCTAAGCACTCCACATTGCTTGCTTTAGCTGCCTTCACAGCCCATTCCTTTGAGATAAGTCTTCACGTGTTTGGGATATTCATCCTCCTAACTCACCAATGGGTTTAAAGCCTGTCAGCTCCCCTCAACCTGTTTTAGCTGATCTGCCAAGATGGTTTACCAAGGTGGGGCTGCTGCATACACTACAACTTCTTGGAACCGCAGGTGAAAGTTGAGTGACAGGTGGACACCAAAAGTGGGAAAGCAGCCCTGAAAAGGGCTCATGAAGCCCTCTTCCCACAGGTGCTATTCCTCCCTGAAAACCCCGTGCACCCACCTAATCGCCTCTTGGTTTACAGATCAGGTAATTGGAAATAGAGAGATCAAGCAACTTGCCAAATCTCCCACAAAGAAATGGTAGAGCTGGGATTTGAAGGAAGATCCTCCAACTCCAAGCCCAGAACCCTTTCCACGGTTCCATTCTACTTCCCCTATCACCTAGATCAGGAATTCTTAACCTGGAGGCCATGAACTTGTGTTTTAAAAATATTTTGATAATTGCATTTTGTTATAATTAATTTTATGTGTGATACTATGTATTTTATTTTGTGTGTTTCAAAACATTCTGAGAAAGTATCCAGAGGCTTTACCAGATTTCCATTGGGATAGATGACACAAAAAAGGTGAAAAACCCTTAATATAGTTCAAAATTCCCTTTTACACATGAGGAATCCCTTCTTTTTTTTAAGATGAGGAAACTGGGGCTGAGTGAAATAATTTTCCCACATTCACATGCAAATAATAAGTAATTTGTGTTACTTATTACATGAAAATTCTTTTGCGGTGTCAAAGAGCAAAAAACAAAAACAAAAACAAAACCCGAAGGAAGTACCTATCAACTGGGAAGCAGATGAACAAAATATGGCACATAAATGTGAAAGGATACTATGAACATTGGGAAGATGACAAAAAAACCTGGTGTTATTGTTTATTTGTTATTCATTTTTTGAAGAAGACCAATGACATCATATCTTGACTTGAACATGAATTGGATGTAAGTGAGGCAGACTTGCCCAAAGTCATCAGCCTCACTCTCTCTTCCAGAGTCATCAAAGTCCAGTGGCAGAACAAAAGTCCAGATAACTGGTGATGATGGCCCCACTTGCAGTGTATGACTTTGGTATCTTTGATGTGTGACCATTCTCTAAGTCCTCCACAGCACCTGCTTTAGCTGCCTTCATGGCCTTTGGAACAAATTATTCTTATATGCCCATTCTGCAGGGGAAATTTTTCACATGCTTTGGGCAGACATTCCTCTAAATCACCAATGTTTTTGAAGCTTGTTGCTTATGCTCAACCTCGTTTAGCCCATCTGCCAAGACAGTTTTACTGCAGTGAGCCTGCTGTGCATGCTAGAAATTCTTGGAGTCACAGGTGAGAGTTGATACCAAATGGTAGGTGGGTAGCCCTGGAAAGAGCTGGGCAAGGCCTCACATCAGAGGGACTAGTTTTCCCATAAACTCCTGTGCAAACTGGTAAGCCTTTTATGAATTGATGCTGAAAGCGGTTAGCAGAGCCAAAAGAGCACCGTTGATGAAGGATGCTATCTACCTTCTGACACAGAAGTGATAAATTTAATATGTAGAATAAGCCATGCATTTATGGACATGGCCAATATAGGAATTTGTTTTGCTTGAAAATGTCTACTTGTTATGTTTGTTTGTTTTTTCCACCTCAATAGTGTGGGTATGGGAGGAAGAGAAAATAAATGTTAATTGGAAAGAAAAAAATTAAATGTAAAAAAATTAATAGTACTACATCAAGGATTTTAAACCCAGGTATTCTGAAATCATGCCTATATATCTCACATCCTATTTCCAGAATAATTCCCCTTTTGATCTCAAGCTAATTCTGCAAATTCTTTTCCAACGCAGAAAAAAGAAAAATGAAATCAAAGCTGAAATTCCAGCAAATGAAAATTTTCATGACTATATGCCATCCAAATATGCCATGTTGTTTGGACATTTACTTTCTGAGAAAGAAATGTAAGAGCCCATTTTTATGAGTAATATTTCAGACCCTGAGGTTCTGGCTTGATTTTTATATTGTACTGGTTATCTATCTCATAGCCTTAGGCAGAGTGCCCTTGGCAAGGGCATCAAATACTGCCTTAAATTACCTGTTTTAAAATGATCTTACGTTCTGCAGAATTTGGGAAGGAAAACAAAGTTTACACTTTACAGTTACAATGTAATTCCTGAACATTTTTTTTCTCATTTGAGTCTCATAATAATCCTGCTTGGTAGAAAATAACAATAATTCATATTTATTTAAATGTTTTATCATTTTAAAGTTGGCAAAGAATTTTCCTGACAAGCTCTGAGAAAGGCATTTGAGTGACAATGTACCCAATTTACACACGAGGAAGCATAGAATTGAAGAGTTGAAGTGATCAGAGGTCAGCAGGCTGTCATGTGGCAGAGCTGGGACTCCAGGTCAAGATTTTTGATTCTCTAGAGATTCTTTCTTCTGCTATGCCACAGGGTTTCATCACATTCCAACTAGACTGTAAGACTCTAAAAGGCAGAGAACAGATAAAAGATCTTAGCTACCATAGAGACTAGCAATCAGTAATGACTTTTTTAAGTGAATGATTGGATTGATTGCCTAAAACAGTTTGTTTATCCCTTTTGACTTCACCAGGAATTCTAGGCCAGCCTAGATTTTCAATGTCTCCAACCTAGACCCCAACAAACTTGGCCTTTTTAAATATGGTGTTACAGACTCCCTGTTTTTCTTTTCTTTTTTTATGGGACAGATTTACTACAACATTAGTTTTAATGGTTTCCTCAGAGTTGGTGTGTTTTCTGTTTCAGGGTTGCCCATACCTCGATTGGGTTTCATAGCTCGGCAGTTATCACCCCCTAATTTATTGTCCTAGAAGTTATAGTTTGGAGACTTGTTTCCAATCCATTATTTTCCCCCTTAAAATCTGTTACAACCTGCCATTATGATAAACAGAAGATGGAAGGTGGAGATAGCTTCCTTTTCTTTGGATTTTTTTGCTTGTCTATCTGCATCTTAAAAAGTAAAATAAATAAAATAAAATAAAATAAAGCCAATTACGTCTCAGGGATTCTGCATATTTATGACAGGAGCCAAATAAGTTTTGGAGGATGTATGTTGTCAGGGCATTTTGCCTTATTTCCAAGTCAAAGACTCAGCAAGGATCGTCAGTTAAAAATATGTAAATCAAATGCACTCTTCTGGGAAGCAGGAGATCTGGTGTTCAGCCCCTAACCCATTACGAACTCACAGAATCATCCCTCCAGAGTTGGAAAGGATACCAGATGCCAAGTAATAGCAGACCAAGACAGTCCCCCCCAATGGTATTACATAAAAGAGACTGTGCTTGAAGACCTCCATTAAGTGGAGAGCTTAAAGCAACTCATTCCACTTTCAGAAAGCTTTCCTTAGGAAAATTTTCCTTATAATGAATCCTAAATCTTCCTCTCTTGAGTCATATATTGTTATTCATTTATGAAAATTTTACTAAGCACTTATTATGGGCAGAACCCTTTGCTAAAGCTAGAAAAGATACAAAGGTCTTGCCTTCATGAACTTCATAATTCAAGCAGAGGATAAAGCATACTAACATAAAGTGAATGCGCCAGAGAGGAACAAAGTATGATGCAGGGGAAATCAATGAATGAAAGAATCAACATCAATTAATTGCCTACCATATCCTAGCCTGGTAAACTGGGGAAACAAAGACAAATAAGAAGGAAAGATTTGAGGTGAGGCTTAAAGAAACTCAGGTAAGCCATGAGATAGAGATGAGGAAGGAGAACATTCCAAGCATGGGGGCGGGGGAGTAAATATTTGGAGTCAGAAGATGGGATATCATGTTTGAGGAATAGCAAGAAATCTGGCATTGCTATATCATAAAGTATGTGGAAGGGAATAGAGTATAAGAATCACAGAAATGTAAGAAGGGGCCAGGTTGTGAATGGCTTTAAGTGCCAAACAGAACACATTATATTTGGCACTGGGGTTAAAAGGGAACTAATGAAATTTATTGACTACTAGGGTATCATGGTTAGATGTGTTTAGGAAGATCACTTATGCAACAAAGAGGAGAATAAACTGAAATGAAAAGATATTTGAGGTAGTGAGATCAACATGGAGGTTGTTGTAATGGGATATGTGGGAAGTGATGAGTGCCAGCAACAGTGTAGCCACATATATATTGTAGAGGTGATAATAATGTGACCTGCACCATATTGGGTTTGTGGAGAGAATTTGAGAATAGAGAGGATTTGAGAATAAAATGGAGACTGTAAGACTGTAAGGGAGAATGGTGATGTCTTTGATAGTAACAGGGAAGTTTGAGAAAGTATCAGATTTGGAGGGGAAAACAATGAGTTTTGTTTGAGATGGTAATTGAACTTCCTACCTTGAACTTGAAGCTAGAAGAACTGATGGCATCACTAAGAAAGATAGTTTAAAGGGAAAAGAGAAGAGGGCCCAAGATAGAACCTTGGAGAGCACTCATAATTAGTGTACATGGTCTAGGTGAAGATTCCGTAAAAGGATATATAGAAGGAAAAATGAGACAGGTAGGAGGAAAACGAAGAAAGAACAGCGCTGTTAAAACTCAGAGAGGGCAGAATATACAAGAGAAGAAAGTGATTCATAGCATAAAAGACAAAAAGAAAGAATACCAAAAAAACAGGGTTTTTTTTGGGGGGGAGGAAAACAATTAAAGTTGGAGGGATAAGGAAATACCTTGAGTAGAGGCATTTGAGCTCAGTATTTAAGGAAATTGGGGGTTATAAGATGAGAAAGTGTATTTTAGGAACAATGGTTAGCTTTGGCAAAGTCATTGCAATGCGAGTTGCAATGCTATATGTGAGAAAAAGCAACAAGGCTAGTTTTGGCTGTTTTGTAAAGTAAATCAAGGAGATTAATATATAAGATTTGGAATGGTGGGTTGGAACCATGTGGTGAAGGAGTTTAGATGTTAAATGAAGAAATGTGTTTTTTATCCTAGAAATAATAGGGAGTTGCTGGAGTTTTTTTTTTTATGGTAATTTTTATTTATTTATTTTTTCAACATGTACTTCCACAAGATTTTGAGTTCTAAATTTTCACCTCATCTAGTCCTTCCCCCCACCCCAAGATGGCATGAATTCTGAATACCCCTTCCCCTTGTCTGCCTTCCCTTCTATCTCTCCCCCCTCTTCTCTAATCCACTTCCCCTTCAATTTTCCTGTAGGGCAGGATGGATTTCTGTACCCCATTTCCTGTATTTCTTATTTCCCAGTTGCATGTGAAAACATTTTTTTAAACATGTGTTTTTAAAACTTTGGGTTTCAAATTTTCTCCCTTCCTCCCTCCCCACCCACCCTCATTGATAAGGCAAGCAACTAAATATAGGTTAATTATGTGCAGTTATGCAAAACACTTCAATAGTAGACATGCTGTGAAAAACTAACTCTATTTCCCTTAATCCTATCCCAACCACCCCCATTTATTCTATTCTTTCTTTTGACCCTGTCCATCCTCAGAAGTACTTGTTCTGATTACCCCCTTTCCCAATCTGCCCTCCTCTCTATCATCCCCCTACTCTCTTGTTCCCTCCCCCCTCATTCTCCTGTAGGTTAAGACAGATTTCCATACCCAATTGAGTGTGTATGTTATTCCCTCCTTAAGTCAAATTCTATGAGAATAAGATTTACTTATTCCTTCTCACCTTCCCCTGTTTCCCCTCCACTATAAGAGCCTTTTCTTTTCTGTTTTTTTTTGTGAGATAATTTATCCCATTCTACCTCTCCCTTTCTCCTTCTCCTAGTATAATCCTCTCTTACCCCTTAATTTTATTCTCCAGATATGACCCCTTCAACTTCAACTCATCCTGTGCCCTCTATCTATCTATATCTATATATACGTACATATAATTTTTTCCCTCCAACTACCCTAATACTGACAAAGGACTCATGAGTTACAAATATCATCTTTCCATGCAGAAATGTAAACAGTTCAACCTTTATAAGTCTCTTATGATTTTCTCTTTCTTGTTTACCTCTTCATGTTCCACTGAGTCTTGTATTTGAAAATCAAATTTTATATTCATCTCTGGTCTTTTCATCAAGAATGCTTGAAAGTCCTCTATTTCACTGAATAACCATTTTTTCTCCTGAAGGATTATACTCAGTTTTGCTGGGTAGGTGATTCTTGGTTGTAATCCTATCTCCTTTGCCTTCTGGAATATTATATTCCATGCCCTGAGGTCCCTTAATGTAGCAGCAGCTAAATCTTGTGTTATCCTGATTGTGTTTCCACAATACTTGAATTGTTTCTTTCTGGCTGCTTGTAATATTTTCTCCTTGACCTGGGAACTCTGGAATTTGGCTACAACATTCCTAGGAGTTTTCCTTTGGGGATCTCTTTCAGGAGGAGATCGGTGGATTCTTTCAATCTCTATTTTGCCCTCTAGTTCTAAAATATCAGGCCAGTTCTTCATAATTTCTTGAAAGATGATCTCTAAGCTCTTTCTTTGATCATGGCTTTCAGATAGGCCAATAATTTTTAAATTCTCTTTCTTGGATCTATTTTCCAGGTCAGTTATTTTTCCAGTGAGATATTTCACATTGCTTTCTAATTTTTCATTCTTTTGGATTTGTTTTACAGTGTCTTGATTTCTCATAAAGTCACTAGTTTCCAATTGCTCTATTCTAATTTTGAAGGAAGTATTTTCTTCAGTAATCTTTTGGACTTCTTTTTCCATTTGGCCAATTTTGCTTTTTAGGGCATTCTTTTCCTCATTGGCTTTTTGGACCTCTTTTGGTTAGGCTATTTTTTAAGGTGTTATTTTCTTCAGTATTTTTTTGGGTCTCCTTTAGCAAGCTGTTGACTTGTTTTTCATGATTTTCTTGCATCACTCTCAGTTTTTCTTCTACTTCTCTTACTTGCTTCTAAAAATCCCTTTTGATCTCTTCCAAGGCCTGGGACTGATTAATATTCTTCTTAGAGGCTTTGGATGTCGAGCTTTGGCTTTGTCGTCTTCTTCTCTTTGTATGTTTTGATCTTCTTCGTTACCAAAGTAAGATAATACAGTCTGACTCTTTTTGCGCTGCTTACTCATGATCCTGGCCAATTACTTGAGTTTTAAATTCTTTGTTAAGGTAAAAGTCTGCTTCCAATGTGGAGAATGTACTGTCCCAAGCTTCAGGGGTTTGTACAGCTGTTTTCAGAGGTACTTCTAGGGACCTGTAAATTTTCAGTTCTTCCAAGGTGGTATGATAAGGGGCGAGGTGTTTTCTCTCCACCGTCACAACAAAGAGAACTCTGCAATCCCCCTCTGATCAGCAACTTGATTCCCCCTCAGTCTGTGGGCTGGAAGCTCAGGAAACAGCCGCGGCCCAGGTGGCAGGCTGAGACCTAGCTCCTTATCTCATTGCAGTCACAGAGTTTTCCCACTGACCTTCTAAGTTGTCTTTGGCATTAATGGGTTGAGAAGTCTGGAAACCACCACAGCTGCCCATGATTCAGTCATCTGAGGCCTTCTCCAGGGTTGCTGTGGCCTGCCTGCCCATGCCGAACTGCTCTCCTCTCCCCGCCTGGCACAATATACCTTTCTGATCAACCATCCAGGTTGTCTTTGGCTGGAAATTTGTTTCACTCTGTCTTTTTATGGGTTCTGCTGCTTTGGAATTTGTTTAGTGTCCTTTTTTATAGGTATTTGGAGGGGTTTGGGGGGAGCACTCAAGCAAGTCGCTGCTTTCCCTCTGCCATCTTTGCTCCGCCCCCTGGAGTTTTTTAAAGTGTGGGTCAGACCTATGATACACAAATTCTATGGAATATGGATTGGAACAGGCAAGAAATGATCTGGGGAGACCGATTAGGAAACTCTTGCAATGATCCTGCAAAGAGCTCATGCTGGTCTAAATTGCTTCTCTTTTATATGCAATTCTGAGTTTTATCCTTCTAATGAACAAATCTAATTAGTTTGTGGGTTAGAGAGATTATTAGAATTTCAAAGAATTAAGAGAGATTCTGTACTGCATAAATTCTTTCTTGGTGACTTGGCTGGACCTGGAACCCTTAAGTTAAATTAAATTTTCTGCTACTTGATTGGGTGCCTTTGAACTGACTCACTACAATACTGACTGCTATTTTAAATATAAATTCATTGTGTGTGACTGACCAGTTAGTTAATAAAATCAATTTATTTCTTCATCCAATGAAAGTGATTTATATCTCAAAAAGAGATCACAGGATACAAACCATCTTGTGTGCACATTTAAAACTTCACAGTCTATTTCATTGATTGATTATGATAGAGAGGAATCCTACCCTTACCAAAGATTTAGATTAATATAATTGAAATGACTGCTTTCATTGAATAGTAAGAGTTATATTTCATACTAATTAGGTTGGAATCCATGAAAACAATACTGGAAATCTCATGCTACATAGGGTAGTTTTTCCCTGAAGAGGGAATGAACCTATCATCAAGACTTAATTGACACAGGGGATTAAGACCACGACCATTTACAAAACTCTCCAGGTACCTAGGCATAAAACTGAAGGGCAAGGTCCAAGTTCCACTCATACTTTACATGCATCCCACTGGGCATCATCAAAACAATTGCAGAGGTGAGGGAGCTGCACCTGAATTAACAAATAATATTTGTCAGTTGGTCAGTCATTATACACTTATAAAGCATTTATTAGGTGCTCATCATTATCATCATCAAGCATTTATTAAGTGCTTATAGTGCCAGGCACAATGCTAAGTCCTACTGATATAAAGAAGGGAAAAAAAACAAAACATTATCTGCCCTCAAGGATCTCAAATTCTAATAAAAGAAACAAAATTCCAGCAGTTATGTACATATAAGATATATGCAGTGTAAATGGGAGATTATCTCAGAGAGAAGGGCAGCAATGGAGAGACTGGGAAGGGCTGGTTAGATAGAATGTGGTTCGAGCCAAGTCTTAAAGGAAGTCAGAGAATCCAGGACAGAGAGGTGAGGAGAAAGCACATTCTAGGAATGGGGAGGGGATGTTATGAAATGGACTATCATGTGTGAGGAGCAGGAGAATGCCAGAACATGTAATTGGAGTATTAATTACAATAGATTTGTAAATTTCCTTCCATCTATGGGGCACATATTTGGATTTTTGGGGGTGAATTGTTATTTTTTATCTATCCATCTCTCTCTCTCTCTCTCTATTTATCTATCTATCTATCTCACTGACTCTAATCATCAAAACAGCTATCCATTTGTGCATGTGTGTAGACACAGTCTGCCACATGTACTAGATAGATATTAAATAAAAATGCCTCCGGAAGATCCAAGGACAGCTGAATGTCTTTTCTATAGATACCACTGGCAGCTTAGGAAAAGTTATTGCCTTATTGTGCTTCGTAATGTAGGTGGCAAAGTGGTTTGCACACAGTGCTTTATTGGCAAATAAACTGACTGTAAAAACCCTTCCCTGTGAAGGTGGGCCAATAATAGTAACACAGACCTCACTAAGGTGACTTTCACAGGGTCATCTACAAAGACAATGGCACTGCAGTCCATTTTCCCTGAATTTCCTTGTCCCATGTTATCTAATGATGTCCACTTCACGAAAGGCCTTGTTTTCTACTTTACCAATTTCTCTGATTCAATAATATTTGATGGTTGCTTATTTCAGTGGCAGCAGCAGAAATTCCCTGATTGCTACATAATCTTTTCCCATGGAAAGCAGAAGGAGGCTCCTTGATGACTTGTGGTCTCTTTAACACAGGTCTGTTAGCAACAACCAAGTTTTTATGACTAAAGAAAATACTTTGGGAGGCAAAGTCTTCTACTTTGTCTTTTTTCAGGGGCATGCTCAAAGCTGTAATTGCATGTGTTTTACTCCCCACAAACCTCAGCAAACAGGCAGCAGATTTATTTTTTTATTAACACCCCATTACCTTACACAGTAAATTTCCTTTAAAAAAATGTGTGTACTGACTGTTAACGGAAACACACATAACTGCAACATAAAGAGATATAATTGCAAAGCAGAAACTGCAGGAGTTGACACATTCTGTAATGTTCTCTTCTTAGATGCAAATTCCTCTTAATGTTATTCTTTCCAGAGAAGGAGGCGGATATTTCCTCTGTTATGCTGCCGTAGAGAAAGCAGAGAGTCAGAAGACTTTGGATATAGTTTGGCTATGCCATTAACTCATTGTTTAACCTTGGGCAAGTTCCCTGAACCTTGGTTTCCCTACCTGTAAAATGGAGAGGGTTAGGATTCAATGATCTCTAAGATAAAAATATTCTATTTTCAAACTTTTACATTTTAAGGACCCTCTGGCTTTCACACATTTTTATGTTGTAAAACTACATGTTTTAACGCCCTTTCAAGCTCTCTCTATGTTCTATTATTTTCTAATCCTCCTCATTCTGTATTTTATGTTCTAATACTCTGTCTTAGAAGGTGCCTTCCAGCTCCAACATTCTATTTTATATTTTTAATACAAATGGTAATAATTAGATTGCCAGGTGGCTCAGTGGATAGAGTACTGGGCCAAGAGTCAAAAAGATTTGAGTTCAAATTTGACAACAAAAACCATCTATCATCTATCTGTATGTCTGTGCTTCTGTCTGTCTGTCTATCTATATATCCCTCTATCTATCTATCTATCTATCTATCTATCTATCTATCTATCTATCTCTCTAAGACTGGTCTCTTAATTTCATTAGTATAGAGAGCTCCTGGTTAAAGAAATTTACTCTCATTTATGGAGAATGGAAGAATTTATGACCAAGCAAGAGATAGACAACATTATGAAATGCAAAATGGATAATTTTGATTACATTAAATTGAAAAGTTTTTGCACAAAGGAAGCCAATGCAACCAAGATTAGGAGGGAAGTAGAAAACTTGGAAAGAATTTTTAGAACCAGTGTCTCTGATAAAGGCCTCATTTCTAAAATATATAGAGAACTGAGTCAAATTTATAAGAATACAAGTCATTTCCTAGTTGATAAACGGTCAAAGGATATGAACAGACAGTTTTTAGATGAAGAAATTAAAGCTATCGATAGTCATATGAAAAAATTCTCTAAATCATTATTGATTAGAGAAATGCAAATCAAAACATCTCTCAGGTACCACATCACACCTATCAGATTGGCTAACAAGACAAAACAGGAAAATGATAAATACTGGAGAAGATACGGGAAAATTGGATTACTAATGCATTGTTGGTGGAGTTGTCAACTGATCCAACAATTCTGGAGAGCAATTTGAAACTATTCACAAAGGTCTTTCAAACTGTGTATACCATTTGACCCAGTAATAACATTCTAGGTCTGTATCCCAAAGAGATCATACAAATGGTAAAAAGGACCTATATGCACAAAAATATTTATAGCAGCTCTCTTTGTGGTGGCAAAGAATTGAAAATTGAGGGGATGTCCATCAGTTAGTGAATGGCTGAACAAATTGTGGTATGTGAATGTAATAGAATACTATTGTTCTATAAGAAATAATGAGCAGACACTTCAAAAAAACCTGGAAAGACTTACATGAACTGATGCTGAGTGAAGTGAGTAGAATAAGAAGAACATTGCACACAATAACAGTCACATTATGGGATGACTAACTGATAGACTTATCTCTTGTTAGCAATGCAAGGATCTAAGACATCTCCAAAAGACTCATGATGGAAAATGCTGTCCACATCCAGAGAAAGAACTATGGAGTTTGAATGCAGATAGAAGCATATTATTTGTGCTCTCTCTCTCTCTCTCTCTCTCTCTTTCTTCTTTCTCGTGGTTCCTCCCATTGGATCCAATTCTTCCTTACAACATGACTAATGTGAAAACAGGTTTAATATGAATGTATATGTTGAGCCTATATCAATTTACATGTCATCTTGGGGGTTGGATAGGGGAGAGATAGGGAGAAAATTTGAACTCAAAACCTTATGGAAGTGAATGTTGAAAACTAAAAATAAATAAATATATTCATTACTTAAAAAGTAAAAAAAAAAAAAAAAAGAAAGTTGCTCTCTCCATGGAGGTCAATAGCTTATCTTCAACTTAATAGTCCTTTGAGATTTATTGAGTTGCCTAGATCACTGAGAGGTTACATAAATTATCCAGGGTCATATAGCAAGTATTTGTCAGAGGGTAGATTTGAATACCGGGTCTTCCTCTTTTTGAGGCCAGTTTTCTAACCATTACTCCATGATGCCTCTCTGTTCATACATATACACATTCTGAATTTATTTTTCTTCAGCTGAGGAGTAGTGAAGTGGAAATAGTTGGGTTCAAATCTTGTCTCTGACACAATACATTTATGAGCTTGGGCAATTAATTAAGTTTCTGTTGCTTCAATGTCTGCGTCTATAAACTGAAGTAATATCTAAGGTCCCTTCTAGCTCTAAATCCTATAAAAATCAATTTGCACTTTTGTTTTTTTTTTTCTGAAAGAAAAATCCTTAACATTTTTAAATATTGAATTGGAAGTGAAATGTGAAGTGAAAAGAAATAGCATTAACTAGACTGAAAATGTTCAGTCTAAAAGAAATAATACATTAATGACCTTTAAATAGAAATATATTTAACAATTGAATAGAGTCCATGAATATGTGATATTACCATCACTTAATTGGTCTGGAGTTTATGAGCCTGAGTCTATATGGTATGATTATTTTTTCTTTGTTTATAATTCATTTACATGGTCATGCTCCCTTGAGACATCACTGAAAAACTCAAGTAACAATTTTTTTTTGTTTGTTTGCTTGTTATTATTATTTTTCCCCCAGATTTGGATAACTAAGAATAAAGAGGCATATGATTGGGACAATTCAGCCTTTTCCATTAATGTAGATCAAAGACTTGAAATTAAAATACCTACGTAGGAGTTCTACTAAAGGTTTATTGTGATGTTACTTTAGAGTACGCAACTTTTAGTTCTCAAAAACTTGGTCTTGGTAACCTAAGATCTGGCAGAATCTTGTCATTCCAAGCTTCAGAGATTTTGAATTTGAGCCTCATGGAGGACTAGGTGGTTTTTTGTCCAGGGACTAGACTTTGGACTCGCGGAGAAGCTCATGAATAGAAAGCTTGCTAAATGGTGATGAGTTTTTTGGCCATGAAAATCTGGCAAATCATCTACTTAGGCATAGAAGGGTTATCATCTAAAATAGCATTGAAAGGGCCTACATAAATAAGATCAGATTTGCCAATCTATTAATTGTTTACCTTATTTTTTAAGTGTACAGAGTAGACAACCTTCTCTTCCTCCAAATCTGCTCTTATAGCTAGGAGACTTCCAGAATATATACCTAACTCCAGGATGGCTTCTAGCTTGTAGGATTTTACTCAAGTGAAGTTAACAAGCATTTGGTAAGTGCTTAAAATGTACCAAGACCTTTGATAAGTACAGAGGATATAAATACAAACAAAAAGAAAGACCAGTTCCTGCCATCAAGGGATGGCTCTCTGGAAGGGAGAGGGGGAAGGATACTGAGAGAAATTATGATGATGTTTAAAATAACATCCTTAAAATCTCTATTAAAATAATTAAAAAAACAGGCATTAATACAATGAAGTAGAACCAGGACAGCAACAGGCGTTGGAGTATTAATTTGCTGTATCAGTAATATTTTTTGAAGCATTGAGGAAACTTACTATATGTCTATAGACAATGTCAATTGAGTCTGCTGCCCTTTTGTTAGAGCAAATTATGTCTATTTGCCCTTCACTGAATTTCATTGTTCCTTCTTGTTTTAAGAGACCTTACTGGTCTCTAATCCAATAATTGTTTTGTTAAAAACCTCTGCTAGGTACACTTTCTTCAGCTTGAGAAGGGAACCCCAAGAAGTATCCAAACAACCTGGGTTTCTAGATCTGGACTCTCAACTTCTTCTTCTATCCTTCTACACTACTATTTAATACCTGTGTGTCACTTGGCAAATCATTTCCCCTCTTGGAGCCTCAGTTTCCTTCTCTATAGAAGAAGGTGTTTGAATGAATGAGCTCTCAGTTTCTTCTTAGCTTTGAAACATTATTACCCTGAATGTGGTCCACTTTCCAGACTTAAGAAGCTTTATAACATTATGTGTGTGTGTGTGTGTGTGTGTGTGTGTGTGTGTGTGTGTGTAAGGCGTGGTGGCAATTGTTTTCTAAATTAAAAAAAATAAATAAGCCTTAACTGAAGCTTCTTTTTTTTCCTTTTTTCCCCTTAATAGTATTTTATTTTTTTTCCAATTACATGTAAAAATAGCTTTCAACATTCATTTTTAAAATTTATTTATTTATTTTTTTGGTGTGAAAAACTAGCTCCATTTCCCTTACTTCTGTCCCGCCCACCCATTTATTCTAGTCTTTCTTTTGACCCTGTCCCTCCTCAGAAGTATTTGCTTCTGATTACCCCCTTTCCCAATCTGCCCTCCTCTCTATCATTCCCCTACTCTCTTGTCCCCTTCCCCCCCTATTTTCCTGTAGGGTAAGACAGATTTCCACTCCCTATTGAGTGTGTATGTTATTCCCTCCTTAAGTCAAATCTGATGAGAATAAGATTCGCTCATTCCCTCTCACCTTCCCCCATTTCCCCTCCACTGTAAGAGCCTTTCCTTTTCTGTTTGTTTTTTTTTTTTTTGTGGGATAGTTTACCCCATTCTTCCTCTCCCTTTCTCCTTCTCCTAGTATATTCCTCTCTCACCCCTTAATTTTATTTTCCAGATATGACCCCTTCATCTTCAACTCATCCTGTGCCCTCTATCTATCTATATCTATATATACGTACATATAATTTTTTCCCCTCCAACTACCCTAAACTGACAAAGGTCTCATGAGTTACAAATATCATCTTTCCATGCAGGAATGTAAACAGTTCAACCTTAATAAGTCTCTTATGATTTTCTCTTTCCTGTTTACCTCTTCATGTTCCACTCGAGTCTTGTAGTTGAAAATCAAATTTTCTATTCAACTCTAGTCTTCTCATCAAGAATGCTTGAAAGTCCTCTATTTCACTGAATAACCATTTTCCCCCTGCAGGATTATACTCAGTTTTGCTGGGTAGGTGATTCTTGGTTGTAATCCTATCTCCTTTGCTCTCTGGAATATTATATTCCATGTCCTGAGGTCCCTTAATGTAGAAGCAGCTAAATCTTGTGTTATCCTGATTGTGTTTCCACAATACTTGAATTGTTTCTTTCTGGCTGCTTGTAATATTTTCTCCTTGACCTGGGAACTCTGGAATTTGGCTACAACATTCCTAGGAGTTTTCCTTTGGGGATCTCTTTCAGGAGGAGATCAGTGGATTCTTTCAATTTCTATTTTGCCTTCTAGTTCTAAAATATCAGGCCAGTTCTTCATAATTTCTTGAAAGATGATCTCTAAGTTCTTTTTTTGATCATGGCTTTCAGATAGGCCAATAATTTTTAAATTCTCTTTCTTGGATCTATTTTCCAGGTCTGTTGTTTTTCCAATGAGATATTTCACATTGTTTTCTAATTTTTCATTCTTTTGGATTTGTTTTACAGTGTCTTGATTTCTCATAAAGTCACTAGCTTCCAATTGCTCTATTCTAATTTTGAAGGAAATATTTTCTTCAGTAATCTTTTGGACTTCCTTTTCCATTTGGCCAATTTTGCTTTTTAGGGCATTCTTCTCCTCATTGGCTTTTTGGACCTCTTTTGCCATTTGGGTTAGGCTATTTTTTAAGGTGTTATTTTCTTCAGTATTTTTTTGGGTCTCCTTTAGCAAGCTGTTGACTTGCTTTTCATGATTTTCTTGCATCACTCTCAGTTTTTCTTCTACTTCTTTTACTTGCTTCTCAAAATCCCTTTTGAGCTCTTCCAAGGCCTGGGACTGATTCATATTCTTCTTGGAGGCTTTGGATGTAGGAGCTTTGGCTTTGTCGTCTTCTTCTCTTTGTATGTTTTGATCTTCTTTGTTACCAAAGTAAGATAATATAGTCTGACTCTTTTTGCACTGCTTACTCATGATCCCGGCCAATTACTTGAGTTTTAAACTCTTTGTTAAGGTAAAAGTCTGCTTCCAATGTGAAGAGTGTACTGTCCCAAGCTTCAGGGGTTTGTACAGCTGTTTTCAGAGGTACTTCTAGGGACCTGTAAATTTTCAGTTCTTCCCAAGTGCTATGATAAGGGGCGAGGTATTATCTCTCCACCACCACAAGAAGCTCCACCTGGCCAATGTTCCTCCTCACCCCAGTACCTCCCCTTAGAACTGTGACCCAGATCCAAGCATGGGGAGAAAGCAAGAGAATCCTGCCTCAGCACAGGCAAAGAAATCCCTGCAATCCCCTTCTGATCAGCCACTTGATTCCCCCTCAGTCTGTGGGCCAGAAGCTCAGGAAAAAGCCAAGGCCCTGTGTACCGCTCAAGACTTGCAGCTGAGACCTAGCTCCTCTCTCCGTGCAGTCACAGACTTTTCCCACTGACCTTCTAAGTTGTCTTTGGTGTTCAGGGGTTGAGAAGTCTGGAAACTGCCACAGCTGCCCGCGATTCAACCCTCTGAAGCCTGCTCCAGGTTCGCTGCGGCCAGCATGCCCACACGGAACTGCTTTCCTCTCCCCGCCCGGAGTGATATACCTTTCTGATCAGTCATCCAGTCTTTGGCTGGAAATTTGTTTCATTCTGTCTTTTTGTGGGTTCTGCTGCTTTAGAATTTGCTTAGTGTCATTTTTTATAGGTATTTGGAAGGGTTCTGGGGGAGGACTCAAGACAGTCACTGCTTTCCCTCTGCCATCTTGGCTCCGCCCCCATGTGCCTCCACTGAAGCTTCTTTTATCAGATCAAGCTAGCTAAACATGAACTCTGAGCAAATATTTAATGAAACAAAAAAAAGTATTTTAATAAGATATTAAAAACTTTTCATTCCCATTTCCCAATACTAACATGATTTTACATGTCTTTGGGGTAGTGCTTAGGCTTAGATCTTGAGACAGCTAGGGGTCACAGTGGAGAGAGCCCTGGGCCTGGAGTCAGGTGCTACAGTAGTAGGAACCGAATAGAGAAAATTAACAAATGCTTACAGGGTTAATTTGACCTTTACTTGGCTCATATAGATTCAATCCAAGATTTTTTAAAGTTCTATAAGGTTTGGGTAATAAAGACAAACATTCGATCTCAAATAGTTGTCAGATTCATACTTTCTGTGCCTTTCCTATAGCCTTCCCATCTCCAGCTGGAAATTAGAATAAAATGAATTATCCCACTGGTTTGCAACTTGAACTAGCAGGAACTGTGATAGAATAATGAAAAAGCTAGATAGATGAGTGCCATTTCTTTTGTAAACAACTGTCCACTAAGGATAATTTCCACATTTCTATAGCTGCTTTTACCTTCAAGGAATCTGACATGGTTTCCAGAAACAGCACCAGGCACCATAGCTTCAATTATTTTAGCTATCTACAGCTTAATGTTATACAAAATTGATAAGAATTCAAAGTACAGATTGCCAATTTTTTCTTTTGTAATTTTATATGTATTTATGAAAAAATACTTCGGCTCTCCATTTATCTCTTTACTGAACATATCTGGATGACAAAAACATAAAAAACCCTCTAGGAACCATTGGTAGCAATAAGGATTGGAGGTACAAACAATAGGAAGGTAAGTATTATTCCAGTTTAATGTTATTTTTCAAGATTGTTAAACAACCACAACGTGGAAGACCAACTGTCTCTGACTTTCAGAGAAGCTTAGGAAATAGAATGTAGGAAAGAACCCTAGGGAAGCAATGGTAAAATTAGAGTAGGCAATTATCATAAGCAACAAACAATGAGGAATTTTTATAATTACTGTTATATTGCCTGTGTATATCTACTTAAGCTAAAATGACTAGTTCCTAGATCTCAGGATGCTAAAGCCAGAAGAAATTTAAGAGGACATTTAGTTTAACCTCACATTTTATGGAAGTAGAAATTGACTCTCAGAAAGGGGAAATAACTTACTCAAATTAGTGGCAGTTAGGACTAGAACCCAGATCTTCCCTCTCTCAGCCCAGTCTAATGGAGTAGAATCAATGTCACTTGCGAAAGTGAAAGACTTGAGTTCAAATCTTATCATGAGTGATAAGTATCAGATCTGATAGAATCAAAGTCACTTAATTCTCTCTGAATTTGAATTTTGTGATCTGAAAGGGAACGAGGAAGGAAGGAAGGAAGGAAGGAAGGAAGGAAGGAATGAAGGAAGGAAAGCATAACGAGAAGGAGGGAAGGAAGGAGAGAGAGGAAATAAGCATTCATTAAGTAACTGCTAGATGTCAGACACCTTTCTAAGTGCTTTACAAATCTTAATTGATCCTTACAATAATACTGCAAAGTAGGTGCTATTATTACCCCTATTTTATATTTGAGGAAACTGAGGCAGACAGAAAGTAAATGACTTGTCCAGGGTCATATAACTATTAAGTTTCTGAGATCAAATATGACCTCAGGTTTTCCTGTTTCCAGGCTTAGTGCTCTATCCAATGCTAGATTAGTCAGGGTTAGGGAAACTGCAGCCTTGAGGCCACATGTGACTTTCCAGGTCCTTGGGTACGAGCTTTTGACTGAGTCCAAGTTTTACAGAATAAATCCTTTTATTAAGGGGACTAGTTCTGTGAAATTTGGATTCAGTCAAAGAGCCACACTTGAGGACCTAGAGGGCCACACATGGCCTCAAGGCCACAGGTTCCCCACGCCTGTATTAGGTAAATTCTAATACCACTTCAAGCTCAAAATTTTGTGATTCTCTGAGCCTAAAATACTTCCCTTATTCAAACTTTTGATTAATGCAGTGAGATATCAGGACCTAGTCAAACCAGGATAGGAGAACCACCAGAAACTGGAGGAGATGTGGTCATTTTGTAATCCTGCCAAGGCAAAAAGAGTGTTCAAAAATCAAAGCCTTGTCATGGAAATATTAACCTTGATGATGACAGTAGAATGATATTCACAATGATTATTATAATTCAAAATAAAACAACACTAAATGACCTTTAAGATCTGATTAGGTGGGGCAGCTAGGTGACACAGTGGATAGAGTACCTGCACTGGAGTCAGGAGGACCTGAGTTTAAATCAGGCCTGAGACACATAACACTCACTAGCTGTGTGACTCTGGGCAAGTCACTTAACCCCAATTGCCTCACCAAAAAAAAATCTGATTAGTCAATCTCTGTCTTTAAGAACTGAAGATGAAACACACATTGCACAAATGATCCCATCTCCTCCCACAAATTGCGCCCTCTATCATCCCCACTTTTCACTGATTTTCAATCTGTCATGATCTTCCTTATTTCCTCCATGTCCATGTCTCCCTCGTACTTGAAAGGGCCTCACTTGATCCATTTATCCCTGCTACTTGTTTCATTTCTCTTCTCCCTTTTGTGTCTAAACTCTTTGAGATGTCATTCTACAACATTAACATTCACTTTCCTTCCTCTCTCTTCTTAACTCTCTACAATCTGGATTTTGACCTCATCATTTAATCAAACTTACTGTCTCCAAAGTTACTAAAAATCTTTGAACTGCAAAATTGAATGACTCTCAATTCTCATCTTCTTGACCTCTCTGCAGCTCTGTTGATGACCTTCTTATTGGTATTCTCTTCTCTCTAGTTTTTTTTTTTTGGAACATAATTCTCTTCCAGTTCTCTTCTTACCTATCTGCCCACTGCTTCTCAGACTCCATTGTTTGATCTTCACTGAGAATGTCCCACTAACCATGAATGTCTCACAAGACTCTTTCCTGGATCCTCTTCTCTTCTTCTTTGCTATTTCACTTGGTGATCTCAACTCTCATGGAGCCAATTATTATCTCTATGCTGAAGATTCTAAAACCTGATTTCCTGGCCCTAATCTTTCTGCTCACTTCTGGTCTCCCGCTCACTGAACATTTCTTATACAATGTCCTATAGACTTTACAGATGTCTTATAGAAATCTTAAATTCAACATCTTAAATACTGAACCCTGACCTGGAGATGAGGAAGGAGCAAATCTAGAAATGGAAGCAGCCAGTAAAATTCTGCAGTAGGAAGATAGGTTGTCTTATATTAGAACGCTGGTGTCAATGGATTAAAGAGCATATGGGGGGTGAGTAGATGTAAGGAGACTGGAAAAGCATGGGTTGGGGCAGGTTGTGAAGGCTTTTGAATAGCAAAAGGAAGATTATGCATTGGATATAGCTCTTGAGGAGCTATTGAGGAGTTGATTGAATAGAGATTTCTTTGGTTAGATTTCTTTGGTTAGACATATATATATACACAAACACATTTATATTATATACATATGTGTGTATACATATATATATATGTGTGTGTGTGTATATGTGTATATATATGTGTGTGTGTGTGTGTGTGTATATATATATGTATATATATACGTAATACAATGGTGTCAAGATATTAGGAGACACCCTGTTTTACAGAGATGAGGACCAGCAAACAAGCTGTATCCTGAGCTTGGTATAACAATCACCCTTTGCATTCACCCTCTGGATGATCTCAGCCCCAGCAAAATCCCAGAATTATTTCACACCAGCATCTGGTGGTCTCTAAGCTTGAAAAAGCATCTGTAGTACTCATGTTCCAGTTATGAAGCCCTGCTATGAATCAAACTCATCACATTGTTGCTGTTACCTCTCATCTTCAGGGTGATAGTTCACTGCACAGCCATTGGTTTAAGTATTGAGATCACCCCACACTGCCACGGATCTCTCCCACTAGGAGTGGGGCCCCAGAATATGTGTCCTTGCTTGCAAGTCACTCTCTTCACTTTAAAATTAAACTTCTGTTTGATTCCTAACTCTCCTGTCTCTCACTTGCTTTGTTTGACTCTAGCTACCCACATGTTTGAGACCAGTTCCAGTCTGGTTGACAATGGTGAACCATAGGCAATATGAATAACTCTGCATAGGCACATTGCTTTATAGTTATCAACATCATACTACATGCATGTCCTCTGACCTTTAAGGAGTTTGATGCCATACTGAAAGAATTAAAGATATTTAAGCTGAAGGAGAGAAGATTTAGGGGGACATGATGACTGTCCAAGTACTTTACAAGTCATCATATCGTAGAAGAAGTAGAGAAAAGATGAAGAAGGGGTGGGTTGAAATTGCAGAGAGGTAGGTATTTGCTTGCTATAATGATAAACTGCCCTCAAATTACAGCTCTGTCACTATGATTTCCCTGTTCCTGGAAAATGAAATGATGACCATACATATATACTCACATTCATATATTCATATAGATATATGCATAGATGTGTACCAAATATATATTTATATATATATGTGTGTGTGTGTGTGTGTAGGTATGTGGGGCAGCTAGGTGTTGCAGTAGATAGAACACTGGGCCTGGAGTTAGAAAGACTTGAATTAAAATCTGACCTTAGAAACTTACTAATTATGTGACCCTGGCAAGTCACTTCACTTAACCCTGTTTGCTTCATTTTCCTTGTCTGTAAAATGAGCTGGAGAAGGAAATGGCAAACCACTCCAGTATCTTTGCCAAGAAAACTCTAAATGGGATCATGAAGAGCTGTACATAACTGAAATCACTGAACAAGAACAAAGTGTGTGAATGTAGGAAGGAAGGTAGTAGGCACACATGGTGTCCCCAAAGTCAGTTCAATTTTGATTTAATAGCATTATACTACACTTTTAAGAATACTCTATGTACATGTACATACCAAATATACACAAAATGTATCTTCTTTTAATGAGCATTTGATGGCAATGCCAAGATCAGAAGGGATGCATGGTAAGATGTGGATTAGGATAGAATTCATAATAGGGAGAGTAATACTTTCAATGAGTGATAAAAAGAAACTTCAAAAAGTAGCATATTATTATGAACAAAAGTCTTCTCAGGAAAATGTTATTTTTATGTTTACTCTAATTGTTCAATACTAAGCCTTATTCATACTGTGACATTTAAAAATCTGACAGACATAATTTCTGGGCAATTAGTCATTTTATTAATAATGCTAACATTTTAATAAAAGAGGTCAGTGGTACTATTGAATACCAAGCTGAGAGCTTAAGGACTATAATGACCTTAGAAATGTGGGTGTTCCAGAGAGTGGCAATCAGATTGGTTAACACGTAATGAGAGAAAATGAATATTACAATGAGGGGCTAGACCTATTCTAATTAACTTTTATCATGTCGTTTACTTCTAAATTAACCCCAGCGTTGGACAAACTAAACAAAGAATCTATAATCCCCACACTCAAGCCAG
This sequence comes from Vombatus ursinus, assembly GCF_900497805.2. Lineage (NCBI taxonomy): Eukaryota > Metazoa > Chordata > Mammalia > Diprotodontia > Vombatidae > Vombatus > Vombatus ursinus. Next base: position 13,661,825 of record NW_020945437.1, read on the forward strand.
AGAAGAAGACAATGGACCTGGAGTTTCATGTCAGATTAGAAATCAGATCTAGTTGGGTGGAGTTGCAATATCTAGAATGAGGAGATTGTTAATCCTGTCTTCCATCAGCCCTGTCCTTGAGAGATTGATTGGACAAGGAAATAGAACAGGGAAAAAAGTTTGGTTCTCCCCAAATTCAATAATCTCATATTAATATGAGAAAGAAATAGTCATTTCTCTCAATGCCATTCTTATAACATTTCAGAGAATAAAGTTGTGTTCACACAGCCTCAAAATAATTTGAACTGAAGAAACAAAATGGATGATGTGGGTCTGAGTTCTCTCCTTCCCCACCTTGACTTCCTGGCTTCTGTGGTTTCATTCCAGTCTTATCTGAAATCTCCATTCTGTAAGAACTCCTTCCTGGTCTGCTTTAAAGCTAGTGTCTTTCCTCTAAGATTTTCTCCAATTTATCCCATCTATAAACTTGTTTGTACACAGTGACATGTGTGTTGTCTCTCCCATTAGACTGTGATGTCTTTTGAGATCAGGGACTATTTTGTTGTTAGTTATTTTTTTCCTTTTTTTTTGTACCACTAGTGTTTGCTACAGTGCTTGGCACATAGTAGGTATTTAACAAATTATTGTTGATTAACAGACTGTTGAATGTTACTTTCTACACTAGTGTAGGGGTGGGGTATTTGCCAAAGAATTCTCCCGGTTTCTGTTTTCCTTTAATCCTTCCTGTGTACTACTTATAGTTTTATCTTCTTAAAAATAAGAAGTGATAAGCTCCCTAATGTTCATAAAGATTTCATTGGCTTCATTACCTGAAATGAGATTTGAAAGAAGGCATAAACTTAACACTTAATAAGATAGAGTTGAAAGGTGTGTGTTGAGAAAAGGATAAATTTTAGGTGATGGGAGATAGCATGGACAAATTCATACAACTTGGTGTTGTATCTGCAATTGTTGGTATTGATGAAGGGGACTAGTTCCTAAAGGGTACTTCAGGAGTCAGGAATTCAGTATTCTAATTCTAGCTCTGTTGTTTACTATCTGAGTAACATTGGATAAGTTAGTCTACTTCATTAGTCTAGCTTCAGTTTCCGTACCTGTGAAATAATGAATGACTTTAAAGATCCTTTCCAATTCAGACAATCAGTCTATGTTCCATTTCGGTTTCTTCCCAATATTTCAAGTCAATAGGATCAAAAGGGAACTCAGTCTCTTCTTCCCCAACCCTTCCATAGCCCCAGGGAAAGCCACTTCTGGTTAAAATGACTCTATCTTGGCATCACCCTTGGTGCTTTCTTTTTCTTTACACTTCCATCCCACTATCTACTTTACAGGCCTTATTAATGCTACCTCCATATTATCTCTTGTATGTATCCCTTTGACTCCATTCTTGCTACTAAATTCTAGTTTAAGCCCTATTTGTTTCTGAAATATATTAATAACTCTCTAAATGGTATCCCTATTCCCAGTACTTACTTTCTCCAACTCTCCAATCTGTCATTCACTATCTTAAGTATTCTTTCTAAAGCACTTCTCTGATCATATCACTCATACTCACAAAGGTTCAGCAGTTCCCAACTTCCTTTCAAATATAGTAGGAACACTGAATCTTGGCAATCAAGACTCCAAAAAATGAGTACAATCTAGCGTTCTAGCTTTAGCTCAGAAAATTTGTAGTGTAACCAACCAGACTACCCTAAATCCTTCTGTATTGGTTTCCCATAAATTTGCTTATGCTATCTCCCATACCTGAAGTTTATCCTCTCCACACATATGTTTCAACTCTATCTTATTAAGTATGAAGTTTCTACATTCTTTAAAGTCTCATTCCAGGTAATAAAGGCAATGAAGCCTTCCCTAAATGTTATTTTTTCCTCCTCTAATTTTTCATAGTACTTTGACCTTTAAAGTGTTCTTATCTCACTATACTGTATGAGATAACTATGGGCATATTACATTATGGAGTTGCAATTTCTTTGATAACAGACCTTGTGTAATGTATTTTTTTATATCTTCATCTAATATCTTGCATAGGATAAGCAATAAATTTAAATGGATCATAGAGTCATAGGAAAACATCATAGGTTTAAAGTTGGAAAGGGCCTTAGAAATTGAACCTAACTCTTTCACTTCATACATGAGGAAACAAAGGCTTGTGGAGGTTAAGTGAATTGTTCAAGGAACACAATTAGTAAGCAACAGAGCTGGACCTCAAGTCAAGGTCCTCTGCCTCAAAAGTCACCACTCTTTCCATATTGTTGATTGATGCACATAATGATGATAAAATGATACTGTCATCAGATCACTCCAGACTTTTGCAATAGCCTCTCATTTTATGTGGGTTCAAATAAGTTTCCTCTTTCTGACATTCAAAAGTGTCTACAATTGTAAAATTGTAGGTTATATTATTGACTAATGTCAATTGAGGATTGTATTATTGACCAATGAAAGCTAGCACATTTAGTTCTGAAGGCCTTTTCAGTCTCAAACTTGCTGTGTCGTCAAAATGTCTAAAAATATTAGACATTTATTATTAACCAAATGTAATTTCCCGTTATTCCCCAAATATGAATTATGCAAATCAGGCCAGTCTTCTCTCTTTTTGCAAACACCTCTTCTTTCTTGCCTGAATGGTCTTGTTCTTGATCTGTACTTCAACCAGAGTGCCCTTCTTTCTCCTCCTTAATTTTCAGTATACTGATTTTCAGGCAGTTGGGTGGTACAGTAGATAGAGCACTTGACATGGAGTCAAAGACCTGAATTCAAACTGAGCCGCAGACACATAGACATAGCCTAACTATGTGACCCATGGCAATTCACTTAACCTCAATTTGCCTTAATTTCCTCAACTGTATATTTGAGATAATAGCTGCAGTTAGCTTGCAGGGTTGTTGTTCTTATGAGGATCAAATGAGATAATATTTGTAAAGTGCTTAGCACAATGCCTGGCACATAGTGGGTAATATGTAAATGCTTATCCTACCAACACACCTCTTTTATGGAGCCCTCACTATACTAAATCTTACAGCTCTTTTAATAAAAGGTCACATTTCAACAGTGCTTCAGCTTTGCAAAACACTTCCTTCAAAATAAACCTGTCGGGTAATGAGTAATGCTTGTCATTCTCAGTTTACATAGAGAAAAAATAAAGGTACAGAGAAGTTCAATGACTTGCTAAAGGTCATTTAGTCATGAAGGGTCGGAGCAGGGATTCAAACTCATCTTTTGACTCTAAACCCTGTATTTTTTTCTACAGCACCGTGCTGCCTCTCTTCTTTGCACTCCTGCAGCACGGAGGATATGTAACATTGCTTTTGGAACATGGCATGGTATAATGAATAGAGGACTAGTCTCTGAATCCTGCGTTCAAGTTTTGCCTGAGACCTATTTTAAATTTTTTTTAATTTTTAATTTTAATTTTAAAACTTATTATGTGTTCACTTTGTGGAATAAAACAAGCATTTTCATAACCTAGTGTAATTAAAAAAGATGATTGTACATGAAACTGCAAATCTATGATGTACAATTTGCTATTCCTTTTAAATATATAATAAAGTTACCTTGCAGATTTCTTTTTTTTCTTCTCCCTGCCCCACCCTAGAGATGGCTACCATTAGACACAAATGGGTATATATGTGTAAAATTATCCTATATTAGCTATGTGACCCAGGGCAAGTCGCTTAACCTCTCAGTGCTCTAGGCTACTACCTAAGATTATAAGTTGCAAAGAAGGTGCTGCCCTGAATTTGTAGAGGGATTTTCCTCACCTGGGAGTTCTCTATGTCAATAAAATCACAGGACTGGCTTCTGTCCTTTTAGTTATTTATTATTACTGTACTGGAAGGGACATCAGAGACCATTTAGCTCTACCACTTTATTTATGGATATCTTGAGTCCTCATGGAAACAGTAAGATTCGTGAATTTATGGAATGTGCCATATACTTCTTTTGGCATAAGCAGGGCATGATGGTTGGCATTCGACAAGGATTTAACATTGTAAATAAATAACATTTGTGGTATTTCACATAAAGAGATGGATTCTGAGCCAGAAATACATAGGTTAAAGTCTAAATTCTCACACACACACTGGCTGTGTTACTCTGGGCAGGTCACCCTTTCAGTGTTCTAGGCAAATCGCTAAGGCAAGGTGTGGAGAAAGGGCAGAATTACTTTGGTAGGGGAGAATTCCTCATTCAGTGGTTTCCTATACCAATGAAATCACAGGTCCTTTCCCTATTCTTTCATTTCACAGATGACCCAAAGTCACTCTGTGAGTCAGTGGCAAAGAGGAGGATTGAATCTTTTCTATTATCTTAAGAAGTAAATCATTTGTGAAACAAAAGAAAAATAACAACTGGTAAGGGAGCTTACTTTTTGTAAGCGCCATAGTGGTCAACTCTTTGGACAAATGTGAGAAATAATTTGGAACTGTGAATAATCATTCTGCAATTTATTATTCTGCCATTTATGTTTTTAGAGCATAGGGGAGCACCAATTTATTTTTAGACATTTCAACAACACAGCAAGTTTGAGACTGAAAAGGCCTTCAGAATCAAATGTGCTAGCTTTCATTCCAGGCAGGTCAAACTGCCTGGGGTCACTGACATTTGGGCCCCTTCCCTCTCTCCTCTAATGATTGCTCTTTAGTGCTGCTTCCATGAAATCTATTGAATTTAAAGTCGGGCACTCACACTGTCTCCTCAGCCTCGATCTTGTAATTTAAAGGAAAGTCATTTATTCTCCAGTGAGTCTTCTGTCAGAACCTTGTGAAAGCTTTCAAAGGCATCATTTAAACAGGGCATCCATCACTGGCAGCCAGGCTCTTTCTTGGCTGAAGATTTTCACACAGTTGTGCCTGGGATGTAAACAGTGATAATGCATTTGATTTTTGTATTGATCTTTCAAGGTCTAAGAGCCTGATCATACAAAGGCCCCCTTCCAAACCAACCGCCTGTCATTTAGCTGTGACTCAGGAAGGTCTGGTGCCTCTGTTTCTTCTTTTACATCCTTTCCTTTGTCAGTGCAAGATTTTGTCTCAAGCTCACTCCAGTCCTGCCCTCCCTGCAAACCCAATAACCCACTCCCTCTTTTTTTTTCTCTACTCTAATAATAGCTTATATTTGTACAGCACCGTTAGCTTGGCAAATCACTTTGCATAGATAGATCAAGACCTGGAAGGGACATCAGAGACCATTTAGCTCAACCATTTCATTTGCAGATAATGAAAATGAGGCCCAGGGAATTTAAATGACTTATCCATCCTCATTTAGATAGTAAAAGAGAACCAGGATTTGAAGGTAAGTCTTCTGACTCCAAATCCAACACTATACCATGAAATGTCATTTTTTCCCTCACAAAAAAATTCTGTGATGATAAAATTATTTTTATACCTATTTTACAGATAGATTGAGGTTAAGTGAATTTCCCAGAGTGGCTTACCTAATAGGTATCTGAGGACAGGTATGAGCTCAAGTCAAATTCCATGGAATAGTGGAATAAGTAGGCAGGTAGGTGGTGCCCTAGATAGAGCAACAGACTTGGAGTCAGGAGGACCTGAGTTCACTTCTAACCTCAGACATGTACTAGCTGTGTGACCCTGAGCAAGTCACTTAACTTTGTTTGCCTCAGTTTCCTTATCTGTAAAATGAGCTAGAGAAGGATATAGGAAATCCCTCCAATATCTTTGCCAAGAAAACTCTAAATGGGGTCATGAAGAGTTGGACATAACTGAAAATTACTGAATAACAACAATAAAGTGAAATGAGCATAGGCTTTGGTATCAAAGAGCCTCAGTTCAAATCTCATCTCTGATATTTATTAGCTATGTGACCTTGAGCTAATCACTTAACCTCACTGAGCCTGAGTTTCCTCATCTATGAAATGAAGTGAGTAGATTAGATGAATGGGTCAAATGTTCCTTACTACTATAGATCCAGGATCACTGAACTCTGTCTACCTACTGCTATATCTATCTACTGCCATCTTGCTCCTCAATTCTCCAGTCCCTTATAAGTTTAGTTCCTTTGTGTTGTTGAGTTTACACAGACCTTTCATTATCTCATTTGGTACTCACAACTGCCCTGGGTTGGAGGAATATTGGATTATTTATTTTACAGATTTTCAGTGATATAAAGTGATTTACTCAAATTCAAACAGGTTGGTGGCAATCAAGAATACTCTGGTGGCTGCCTATTGCCTCTAAAACTTGGAGTCTGAGACTCTAAAACTAAAGATAAAACATACATTTCTCTCTGTGGAATTTAAATACCTTAACAAAATATCTCCATTCTGTCTTTCCAGTGCTGTTAGCCAATCAGTCGGACAATAAACTTATTGCTGTAAGCACTATGCAAGTGCCTACTATGGGTCAATGTCTGTGCTAAGTGCTGGGAATACAAAGACACTCTGACTCTCTTCTTCATGCCTTTGCACTGGCTATTCCTCAGTTCTCAAATGTAGTTCTTTCTCATCTCAGCTCATTGAATCCCTTGTTTCTTTCAAGACTTGGGATAAATATTACCTTTTTCATTGAGACTGTTCTAATCCCTCTAGCTTCTGGGTCCTATCGCTAAAAAAATCTTTTATTTTTATATATTCCACATTAAAGCAACCTGGCATAATGAGTAAAGTGTTAGTCTTGGAATGAAAGGCAAGAAAAGGTGAGCATCTGATTTGTTAGAGGAAGTTTCCCCAAAGCAATGAAGTTACAGGTCTGGTCTCTATTTCTATATTCTGTGACTCAGGGTAGGTCATAAATTACCTGGGTCTCAATTTACTTATATTTAAAATTATGAGGTATGGGACTAAGACATCTCTTATTTTTTTAGCTGCTCTTGGGAGTACAATACTATGATTCTGCATTCAGACCTCTTTCCACTCAGTCTTACTTCCTCTCTTATACTGTAACTTTCCCTGTTCTGTTTTTAATCAGATATACTTCTTAACCATTTAGAATGTCTCTAGAGAGACACAAGCTTTAGATAAGAAATTCTCTCTATGTTCATGGACTTTACAGTTTAAAAGAAAGGAACATACTCAAATAATGATAATACAAAATAATACATGGCAAATGCATTAGAAGGAAGTATAAAATAATAGGATTTTGAATCATATTCAAGGGAAACATTAAAAAACCTAGGGATGTCATTCAGATTTGAATGAAGGAGAAGACATTCAAGTTAAACTTTAAAGGATGTATTATAGAAGAAATGATGAAAGAAATATATCCAAAGTTCTGGCAACAATGTGAACAAAGGCACAGAGGTAGTAAACTATGGGGAGAATTAGAGGAATGGAGAATAGTCTTGTCTGAATCATACAGCATATGGAATAATATAATGTAAAGCTGGAAAGGAAAGATGATGCCAGGTTGTGGAGTATACTGTGTCTGAATGTGGCTGATCAGAATAATAAAAGTTCAGAAGGCCCTATGACAGGTTGGGCAAAAACAGTCCACATAAACTTTTGGAGCGGAGATGTCTTTCTTAATATACACAAAGATAGACTGTACTCTCTTGATGGTATATCACCCTTTTGATTCATATCAAGTTGGCACTGCACTAAAATCCTTTGGTCTTTTCACTTAAAAAAATCTTTCTTTATCATTTACTTGTGATTTTTAAAGTCTAAGTCTAGACTTTACATTTGTCCATATTGAATGTCTTCTTATCAGACTCAGAAGAAAAATCACAGATCCACATTCACACACACACACACACACACATGCACACAGCTTCAACTACCAGATTTTCCACATAGAAACAATTGATGCAGACATGAGCATTGAAATCCTGATTGGTGTGAATGAAATTTCCAAAGGTAGGATTGTAAAGAGAGAAGACCTAAGGACCGAAAAGAGAAGCTCTGGAAAGACAGGTCATATGATATTAGAAAAATACCACTAAAAAGAAAGCATCCACTAAGTTGTAAAAATCTTGTTTCTATCTTCACAATAACTTTCCATATGACCTCTTTTTCCCACTTTCACAGCTATTAGTTAAGTTCATTCCCTTGATACCTTTTACCTAGAATATTTCATCAGCCTCCTAACGATTCTTCCTGCCTCAAATACCTCACCATACCAGTTATCCTTCACATTGGTACCAAAGTAATTTTCCCTCTGTTACTGATTATGTAACTCACTTAGCCAATTTGAGTGACTTCTTCTTGCCTCTAGGATAGAATATATAATCCTCTGTTTAGTTTTTAAATCCCTTCACAACCTGAGCCCAACCTATCTTTCTCACATCATTAGTCATTTCTGTATCTCCTGAACTTCACCCAGAGAAGTCTTCTCCTTGCTCCTTACATATGAAACTATATATTATATTCCACATGTTTATATAATATCCAGTTACGATTATTAACTCATTTTAATCTTAAGAACAATGTAAGGTCCCCAAAGGTCCACGTAGTTCTATTTTGTAATGGAACTATGTGCTTTATGGAATTAATTTAGATCAAAAAAAGTTAAGATTAGAATCACAATAATCCTGAGCCTCCAGTTAAGAAAATTCCTAACATTTAGACAAAGTTTTTATTCTCTAATTTAAATTTATATCTATGTCTTCTTAGTTTCTGGCTTTTATGTAGTTAGGACAAAAACTAATTTATTAGAAATATCCTGTTACTAAAAAAAAGAGGCTGCAGATAAACAGGCACTGAGAGCAGAAACTGGGGGAAAAGCAAACTTCTTTCTTAGAATTACTTTCAGTCCTTGAGTTAGGGGGTCCCACTGGAAAATACACCACCTGAGTCTCCTGGTACAAGAAACCTATAGGGCTGATAGTCCTCCTTAATCTCCTTAATCTTTTTTCTAGTCACTGCCCTTGCCTAGTTTTACCTTCTCTTTCTCCTTTCTCTGATGGCCCCTGGATTGCAGTTTTTTTTTTTCTGTCTCTGCTCCTGCTGAACCCAATCCTTCCTCTCTGCTACTAAGTTATCAAAACTCCTCTTGGAGATTCTCAAATCATTCTTGCTTTTAGATATATTTCTCAGGATATAGCCATATCTCTCACCCAATGCCTTTGACTCAAGGAGGTGTATTAACCCAATTGACACTCATTTCTAATTGGGAATTGTGCTTACCTAATGAAAGTGGTTACTTTTAGGTATTTTGTTTAATCAGTAGAGCCACAGCCTGGCACTTGGAATATATAAGCTTTTCACTTTCATTTCATAGAGTCCCCCTCTTCCTTTTGAGATGCATTAACTTATACAGGAAGCTTCCCCAAATTCCTCGTCTTTTGCCCCAACAGCTAGAACCCTCCTTCGCAAGTTACTTGTCTTTTACTGATTTGTATACATTTTTTATTAATAAATTTGTTTATTTTTAGTTTTCAACATTTGCTTCCACAAGATTTTGAGTTCCACATTTTCACCCCATCTCGCCCCACCTACCACCCCGAGATGGCATGCATTCTGAATACCCCTTCCCCTAGTCTGCCTTCCCTTCTATCTCTCCCCCCCCTTCTCTTATTGCCTTCCCCTTATATTTTCCTGAAGGGCAGGATAGATTTCTGTACCCCATTTCCTCAATTTCTTATTTCTCAGTTGCATGTGAAAACATTATTTTTAAACGTGTTTTTAAAACTTTGGGTTCCAAATTTTCTCCCTTCTTCCCTCCCCACCCACCCTCACTGAAAAGGCAAGCAACTCAATATAGGTTATACATGTGCAGTCATGCAAAATACTTCCACAGTAGACATGCTGTGAAAAACTAACTCAATTTCCCTTAATGCTCTCCCACTCCCCCATTTATTCTTTTCTTTCTTTTGACCCTGTCCCTCCTCAGACGTATTTGCTTCTGGTTACCCCCTTTCCCAATCTGCCCTCCTCTCTCTCATCCCCCTACTCAACTGTCCCCTCCCGCCCCTGCTGTTTTCCTGTAGGCTAAGAAAGATTTACATACCAAATTGAGTGTGTATGTTATTCCATCCTTAAGTCAAATTCTATGAGAATAAGATTCATTCATTCCCTCTCACCTTCCCCCGCTTCCCCTCCACTGCAAAAACTTTTTCTTTTCCGCTTATTTTTGTGTGAGATAATTTATCCTATTCTACCTCTCCCTTTCTCCTTCTCCTAGTATAATCCTCTCTCACCCCTTAATTTTATTCTCCAGTTATGACCCCTTCATCTTCAACTCACCCTGTGCCCTCTATCTATCTATCTATATATACATCATATAATTCTTTCCCTCCAACTACCCTAATACTGACAAAGGTCTCATGAGTTATAAATATCATCTTTCCATGCAGAAATGAAAACAGTTAAACCTTTATAAGTCTCTTATGATTTCTCTTTCCTGCTTACCTCTTCATGTTCCACTTGAGTCTTGTATTTGAAAGTCAAATTTTCTATTTCAGTTTTGGTCTTTTCATCAAGAAATGCTTGAACATCCTCTATTTCACTGAATGACCATTTTTCCCCCTGAAGGATTATACTCAGTTTTCCTGGATGGGTGATTCTTGGTTGTAATCCTATCTCCTTTGCCCTTTGGAGTATTATATTCCATGCCCTGAGGTCCCTTAATGTAGAAGCAGCTAAATCTTGTGATATCCTGATTTTGTTTCCACAATACTTGAATTGTTTCTTTCTGGCTGCTTGTAATATTTTCTCCTTGACCTGGGAACTCTGGAATTTGGCTACAATATTCCTACGAGTTTTCCTTTGGGGACCTCTTTCAGGAGGTGATGGTGGATTCTTTCAATTTCTATTTTGCCCTCTGGTTCTAAAATATCAAGGCAGTTTTCCTTGGTAATTTCTTGAAAGATGATGTCTAGGCTCTTTTTTTAATCATGGCTTTCAGATAGTCCAATTGTTTTTAAATTCTCTCTCCTGGATCTATTTTCCATGTCAGTTGTTTTTCCAATGAGATATTTCACATTGTTTTCTAATTTTTCACTCTTTTGGATTTGTTTTACAGTGTCTTGATTTCTCATAAAGTCACTAGCTTCCAATTGTTCTATTCTAATTTTTAAGGAAATATTTTCTTCAGTAATCTTTTGGACTTCCTTTTCCATTTGGCCAATTTTGCTTTTTAGGGCATTCTTCTCCTCATTGGCTTTTTGGACCTCTTTTGCCATTTGGGTTAGGCTATTTTTTAAGGTGTTATTTTCTTCAGTATTTTTTTGTGTCTCCTTTAACAAGCTGTTGACTTATTTTTCATGATTTTCTTGCATCACTCTCATTTCTCTTCCCAGTTTTTCCTCTACTTCTCTTACTTGCTTCTCAAAATCCATTTTGAGCTCTTCCAATGCCTGGGACTGATTCATATTTTTCTTGGAGGCTTTGGATGTAGGAGCTTTGGCTTTGTTGTCTTCTTCTGTTTGTATGTTTTGATCTTCTTTGTCACCAAAGTAAGATAATATAGTCTGACTCTTTTTGTGCTGCTTATTCATGATCAAAGAGTTTTAAAGTCTTTGTTAAGGTAAAAGTCTTTAAATGGGGAGAATGTACTGTCCCAAGCTTTGAGGGTTTGTACAACTGTTTTCAGAGATACTTCTAGGGACCTATAAATTTTCAATTCTTCCAAGGTGCTATGATAAGGGGTGAGGTGTTTCCTCTTCACCACCACAACAAGCTCCACCAAGCCAGCACTCCTCCTTGCCCCAGGACTGCCCCTCATAACTGTGATCCAGATCCAAGCACGGGCAAAGCAAGACATTACTGCCTTAGCACTGGAAAAGAGATCCCTGCAATCCCCCTCTTATCAACTTAGCAACTTGATTCCCCCTCAGTCTGTGGGCTGGAAGCTGAGGAGGCAGCCGCGGCCCACGCTCAGGACTTGTGGTTGAAACCTAGCTTCTCTCTCTCATCGCAATCACAGACTTTTCCCACTGACCTTCTAAGTTGTCTTTGGCATTTGTGGGTTGAGAAGTCTGGAAACCACCACAGCTGCCTGCGATTCAGTCCTCTGAGGCCTGCTCCAGGGTCACTGTGGCCTGAGTGCCCATGCCGAACTGCTCTCCTCATCCCGCCCTGTGCAATATACCTTTCTGATCAACCATTCAGGCTATCTTGGGCTGGAAATTTGTTTCACTCTTTTTGTGGGTTCCACTGCTTTAGAATTTGTTTAGGGCCATTTTATAGGTATTTGGAGGGGTTTGGGGGAGAGCTCAAGCAAGTCACTGCTTTCCCTCTGCCATCTTGGCTCTGCCCCCTGATTTGTATACATTTACTTTATACTTTTGAGGTATGAACGTACACAGACGTGTTATTTCCACCATTAGAATGTAAATTGTTTTCCAAGAAAGGATTATTTCACAAGACATACTTTTATAGCCAGCACTTAGCACAGTGGACTAGGCATATGGTGGTTATTTAATAAATGCTTACTGATTGATTGTTGTGACTTACTCAAGCTTATTTTTGATAGGAGCATATCCAGCAATAATCAGATATCATTAAACTGAAATGCAAAAGTATTAGTCTTTGGACCGGGCCATTTTCCTAAGGTTACTTTTCAGACTAACTTAATGAAGCCCAAAACTTACAGTGTTCATTTAGATGCTTCAACATTATTGAAAAAAGTTACATGCCTAGAGTGCTTCTTTTAGTCTCAGGTAGAGTGGCAGCAATTAAGCATTTTCATTATTACTCTTGATAAACCACTCTGCCACACTTAATAGTTACTTGGAGCACAACTGGAAAAACTCAAGGTATATTACTATTTTGCTATGAAATAATCTCTTCCTAATGTCTTTTGACTATGATGATGACTTCCATGCTTGTGATTGGGTGTACATAAGCACTGCTGCATAATTATCCACAAGCTGTAATACAAATTGCCAAACAAAAGCATTGTAGTTCATATATTTAGCTTCTGAAGGCAGCATTTTACACAATTTATGTTAGCATATACTGAATAGGGCAATAATACCTAGTGTGAACTTGGGTAATATCCAAAGTGAATTCATCTTTTCTTACAAATTTAGAAACATACAACCTAACATCAAACTATAGAATTTTTATTCATTAGAACTTAGATGACATGTTGGATTTACAACAGAATGGTTGCATAGTCTCATGGTTTGTTCTTTCACATGGAGATAATGGTGGGTGCTTTTTGTTTCAAACAATTTATTCAAATTTATGCCATTACTATATAATAATGTATTCTAATACATCTCCTTAGAGCAAGAGTTCTTAATCTGGGGTCCGTCACACACACATATACATAAACAGACACATTCTCTCTCTCTCTCTCTCTCTCTCTCTCTCTCTCTCACACACACACACACACACGCACGCACACACACAGACACACACACAAATACTCTATGAATTTGCATGGTGAAAAATTACATCTCAAGTATTACTGGCATCTAATGAAAATATAGCTTTTTTTTTTCAATTGTGGGGGGAAAAGATCATTCTGAGGAGTGGATCCTAGCTTTTACCAGACTGCCATAGGGGTCTAGGACACAATAGAAGTTAAGAGCCCCTTTCATTGAGGATCTTAATGTGCCACAATTTAGGATTAAAATTTCTTATATAAATTTTAAAATAAATTAAAATAAAATGTGACTTAAAACATAATAAAATAAAGATTTAAAATAAATTTAAAAATAAATTAAATTAAAAAATTAAAATAATATTTTTTATAAAATATTGTTAGATACTTATCTTTTCTGGGCTTTGGGTTCTCCTTTATAAATGAATGACCTGGAGTATATTAAAGGCACTTTTTAGAAATTTTGATTTGATTGACTTCTTTGGCAATTTGGTGAAGCTTATGGGTTATTTCCCAGAATATTATTTTTAAATTCATAAAATTGATAGGATTTCAAAGGAAACCAATTTATTGAAATATAATTACTATTAGAAGAAGAAAAATAGTTCATGGACCTTAGGTTAAGAAGCTCTAGAGTAAATGGAATCAGAGATCTCTTCAAGTTTTACCATCCTGTTCCTATGCCATCATAGATTATAATCTCCTGGGAAGTGACAGTTCCTTATAATTATTTTTTCATAATTCGTATCAAACTTCTGTTCACGTAATAGGTATTTAATGAATGCTTGATTGTCCTTACAATATAAAAGATGAGTACCACTATAATTTTGATGATGCTACATGATAGAGAATTGTGAACCAAGCCAAGTCACCAAGAAAATGAAGTTGTAGGTGATCAAAAAGTGTAATGGAGAGCTACAAAAAGGATCTGAGCTGTCTGTAACATAATCAGTGAAGAGTTGTTGAGGAGTGTCTTTAAAAGATGATGGTAGAGAGATTCATGATTAAAGAAGATAGGGTAATCACATCACATAATAATATTGAGGAATAACCAATGGACAACATGTATGCTTCATTATCATCCACAAAATGTCAAGATCTCTAAGCCAATGCCTTTCATATGTTAAATAGATCCCCTGTGGTCAATTTATCATAGGACAAAGGAGCCACATGGGATGAGAAGGCAATAATAGATTAACATTATAACTATTTAGAGAGTACTCACTGATCCAATGGAACCAAAAAAAAAAAAACCCACTCATACATTATTTAGCACAAGTACGTGAAAATGAATTGCTTTCTTTTTATCTTTTTGGGATATTTTTGTTTGATCCAACAGATAGATCTCAAGAAATAAACAGACCCTATAGGAAGTATGTTACCCCAAATAGCTAAGCAAAACACATGAAGGAATTTTCATATTTGGTGGTATGTCATTTTCTTTCTTTCTTTCTTTCTTTCTTTCTTTCTTTCTTTCTTTCTTTCTTTCTTTCTTTCTTTCTTT